>NC_069509.1:16940098-17120098 GCF_027579735.1 Bombina bombina | reverse complement strand
TCTGCCGTTCCCCGACATTGCCGCCACAAAATAAACCCCTAAACCTCTGGCCTCCCACATCACCACCACTAACTAAACCTATTAACCCCTAAACCGTCAGCCCCCCACATCGCAAACAACTAAATTAAGCTATTAACCCCTAATCCTAACAATAATTTAACTTTAAATTAAAATTACAACATCCCTATCTTAATATAAATTAAAACTTACCTGTAGAATTAAAATAAACTAATTTTAAACTATTAATTAACCTACCCTAACTATTATACTACAATTAAATTAAACTACCAATTAAATAAACTAAATTACATATTAAAAAACCTAACCCTACTAAAAGTATTTAAATATACAATTAAACATTATTACAAAGTCTTAAATTACAAAAACAAACACTACATTACAAAAAAAAAAAAACACTAAATTACGAAAAATAACAAACCAAATTATCAAAAATATTTTTTTTACACTTAATCTAATAGCCCTATCAAAATAAAAAGCCCCCCCCAATAAAAAAACCTAGCCTATAATAAACTACCAATGGCCCTTAAAAGGGCCTTTTTTGGGGCATTGCCCCAAAGATAACAGCTCTTTTACCTGGCAAAAAAAAATACGAACACCCCAACACCCCCCCCAACAGTAAAACCCACCACCCAACCAGCCCCCCCAAATAAAAAAAGCTATCTAAAATAACCTAAGCTACCCATTGCCCTGAAAATGGCATGTGTATGGGCATTGCCCTTAAAAGGGCATTTGGCTCTTTTACTGCCCAAACCCTAATCTAAAAATAAAACCCACCCAAAAAACCTTAAAAAAACCTAACACTAACCCCCCAACGATCCACTTACAGTTCTTGAAGTCCCGCTTGAAGGATCCATCCAGGCGGCAAAGTCATCATCCAGGTGGCAAGAAGTCTTCATCAAGGTAACCTCTTCTATCTTCATCCAGCCAGCAAAGTCCTCATCCATGTGGCAAGAAGTCTTCATCCAGGCAGCCTCTTCTATATTCATCCAGCCGGCACGGAGTCTGTCCATTCTGAAGACATCCGGCGTGGAGCATCCTCTTCATACAGTCGCTGCCATATACTGATTCTTCAATGCAAGTGACACAATCCAAGACGGCATTCCTTGCATTCCTATTGGCTGAAAGATTTCAATCAGCCAATAGAATTGAGCTCTCATCATATTGGCTGTTCCAATCAGCCAATAGGATTGAGCTCTCATCCTATTGGCTGTTCCAATCAGCCAATAGAATTAGAGCTCAATCCTATTGGCTGATTGGAACTGCTAGTTAACAACAGTCCGATGTTCATCACCCCGTACTGGGTGCGCGTGTTTTTGATGGCTTTTTTTATAAATAAGGAGAGCGTATTGAGATCCGTGGCCACGATGTTTGGCGATGTTAGGCGAGCGTATTGATCCCAGCGAATGCAACGTAGTTGACACTTTGATAAATATGCCCCTCAGAGTGAAGCACTATTTATTGCTCCCGATCATGCGCTAACTGAAGATTCACTTCTTCATTTTGTGTGAGTTGGATACCGCACTTATTACAAGTTAAAAGTAAATGTTTTTGTTTGCAATCTAACCCCACAAGAGCAAAAAGGCAAAGTTACAATATTGCAACCAGTTTAACGTATTCCCTATAGACTTCAATGAAGCACAAAAAGTGGAACTAATGTGAAATATTCACTTTAAAAACACAGTATAACACATTATTACATTTTAATACTGCATAACAATTATTATATATATGTTTTCAGATACTTAACTGCAATGCACTTATATACACATATATATGTCTAAATATGTATACATATGTATTTATGTGTTTATATGTCTAAATATGTATACACATGTATTTATGTGTTTATATGTCTAAATATGTATACATATGTATTTATGTGTTTATATGTCTAAATATGTATACACATGTATTTATGTGTTTATATGTCTAAATATGTATACATATGTATTTATAAGTTTATATGTCTAAATATGTATACATATGTATTTATGTGTTTATATGTGTAAATATGTATACATATGTATTTATAAGTTTATATGTCTAAATATGCAGAATTATGTATTTATGTGTTTATATGTCTAAATATGTATACATATGTATTTATAAGTTTATATGTCTAAATATGTATACATATGTATTTATGTGTTTATATGTGTAAATATGTATAATTATATATTTATGTGTTTATATGTCTGTAAATACATATATACACATAAATGCATGTTACTTTCAACTTGTAATATGCACGCTAATTCCAATGAACGCAAACAGCTGCAATAAATTGATTGAGATTTTGCACATCTGTTAGCATGCCACTCGTAATCTGGCTCTTTAAAGGGACATAAAACAATTTGGGATAGAGACAAAATACTATGATATGTACTTGAATTACTTTACCTGCAAATTTATACTGCAGTGCCTCGCCATTAACCCTTTCTTTTTAGTTTCTGAATTGTAAAGCTCTAACTCCCCCCACACAGTTCCTTTTATGGCTGTATCTATATCTATTGTTTTTTTGGTAGAATGCAAAAGTGAATAGGGATTATCTGCTGGAGCTGCCTAGAAGCTGTGAACTCCTTTGAAATACAATGCCTGTGTCTAAACACTGATAAGAGGGGTGGAGTTAGCTGCGCCAGGCAGTTTAGCTATGCAATTAATTTTGCTTATTTTTGAAAAATATTTTAAAATACTTCCTAGCAATTTTTAAACATTTTTCTCCATACTGAAAAACTTTAGATCATCAACCATCTCTCTCTCTCTCTCTCTCTCTCTCTCTCTATCTCTCTCTCTCTCTCTCTCTATCTCTCTCTCTCTCTATTTCGCTCTCTCTCTCTCTCTCTCTCTCTCTCTATCTCTCTCTCTCTCTCTCTCTCTCTCTCTATCTCTCTCTCTCTATTTCGCTCTCTCTCTCTCTCTCTCTCTCTCTCTCTCTCTCTCTCTCTCTCTCTCTATCTCTCTCTCTCTCTCTCTCTCTATCTCTCTCTCTCTCTATTTCGCTCTCTCTCTCTCTCTCTCTCTCTCTCTCTCTCTCTCTCTCTCTCTCTCTCTCTCTCTCTCTCTCTATCTCTCTCTCTCTCTCTCTCTCTCTCTCTCTCTCTATCTCTCTCTCTCTTTTACAAAAGTCCAACAAGCATACCTATGTACACTGATAATGCAAACAACAGAAATCTCTGCATGTTTCACCTGACACTACTTGGTGAAGTATTCACAACAGAAGAAGGAAACTCTCAGATTAAAAAAAACATTACAAAACTAACTATAAAATGCCCCAGAGTTAATAAGTTTCTTCTTATCTCTGTCTTCAAATAGATCTGTGCATTACAGAGAGAAACAAAGAGGAAACAAAATGTCTTGTGTACAGGCTACATGAGAGAATTCAAAATAATGAACTTTGTATGCAAAACATTATCTGTATTAGTGCAATAAAAACAATGGTGTTACACCTTGTGAATAAAATACACAATCAAGGCATAATATCTCTAAAACCAATAAGAAATATTATTAAGAAATATTATAAAGTGTTAAAATATTACCAGCAGTGCACAAAATATACATACTGTATATCATAACAAACCAATCCGATGAGTGAAAAGGTCCTTTTCTTAAAGCAGAATACAGGACCACACCACTTTATAAGAACACTGGTATTCACGCACGTCAGAGCTATGATTAGCTCAAAGATAATAGTTTTATATAACAACAAAATCAATTTAGCTTGATTTAAAAAAACAACAACTTTATTTTGAACATATTTATTTATAATATGATCCAAAACTAATGAGCTGTTCTAATCTGATCCGGATAAAAAAGTCACTTCAAATGTAAAAACAATATATATTTAAAAAATCCAATTTTCATTTTTCATTACAAAATTATACTATATTATGCGACAGAATTCAAGTGGAGCACTATCTTAATGTGCACGTTAAATAGCCCGTCATTACAAGTGGCTGGTTAATGTGACCGCAAGGATTCAATTTTTACTTAATGCAATTAAACAGAGGTCACACCACTGTTTACATTTTTTTTTCAAAATTGTCCCAAAATAAAGAGAACAGTACATTTACATTTACAATAAAGGTGAGCATTGCATTTTTATGGTTTAAAGAAAAAAAAACCTGTACAAAGCAGTTATCCACAAATACATCTCTATTTTTGAGACGCCGTGTAGACAAGATTCACACAATTGTCTCTACTTTACATACATCATTAATTCCGTCTTAATGAGATATACAGTTCCCACAAAAAAATTGCCTTTATAACAATCCCTTAGGGGGATTTGATAGAAAATGTAATATAGGCCCATGGAACACCCGTGTTCAGCCAATTTTACGAAAAAACAATTACTCTTTGTATTTTGTACTTAAAAGTATGAATTTCTGTGGATCTCCGTACAATTTATACTGTGCATATTTAATTTGATTTAGTCCTGTGTAATTTACTAGACATGTGCGATTTGGTTCGGCCCGAAACGAAATTCGGACAAATTTGTTTGAATTCGGAGATTCGGATCGATTCGAATTTCCGAATTGCGGTAGTTCCGAATCTACCGAATAAATCCGAATCAATTCGAATTTATTCGGTAGATTTGGTTGGATTCTGATGGCTGTGTATTACACTAGTATATTAGTGTAATACACAGCACATCCCACTTTACAGTGACCGAATTTCCGAAAATCCGAATCGATTCGAACCGACTCGATCCGAAACGAATTCAAACCAAATTTTTTCGAATCCGAAAGAATCCGAATGAATCCAAAACAAATTCATTCAATTTCTTCCGAATTCGAATCGATCCAAACCGAAATTCGAATCGGTCTGAATCGATCCGAACCAAACCAAATTTTTCGTGGCTGCACATGTCTATAATTTACATGCAAATTTAACATTTTTGTGAAAATACGATTTTTGGAAGAGAATTCTCTTACAATTTTTAAAGCGGTTTTTTTCTGTGTATTGGTATGTGAATGGTTCAAATATTTGTTTTATAAAATATAAAAAATATGAATTTATTCTGCACTTTAGTAATGTCTGAATCTCCTCCTCATACAAAAATGCAGTATTCACCCCTTAGCAAGACACCCTGTTTTCAGGGTAAAAAGGGGCTTTAGATCATTTCACCAGGGGACATCGGAGACTTCCGTTGTGGGTGGATCTGGTGAGACACATGTTTCTGGTGTCCTGAGGCTGTGCACCGTAGCCACCATCAGCCACCACCCAGTTTGAGTCCGCTGTTATGAGTTGCTCAAGGGTTGACCTGCAAACGGGGCAAAGAGTCAGAAGTCAGGTACTGCTGAAGTGGCTTAGAATTGGGTTTACCAGCTGACCTCCCTCCTACTGTCTGCCGTGACTTTGGGTCACATCAAGGAAGAGATAGACTGAAGGCTAAAGCTGTTTTGGAGTGTCCTCCCTGCAGGGTACCTGAGCCGTAATCTAAGAATAAGGAGCTGACAATCCCTACACCTCCCAGTGACTACAAAGTTTTCTCCTTCACCCTTGCACCTTTCTCCCAGGATTCTCTGAAGGCTTGTGATTGCGGAATGAAAAGCTCTGTAACACAGCCCCATTGAAGTCTATGGGGAAAAAAAACTAGTGTGTAAACCTAACACACTAACATAAACCCTGAGTCTTAACACCCCTAATCTGCCCCCACCGACATCGCCGCCACCTACATAATGTTATTAACCCCTAATCTGCCGCTCCTGATATTGCCGCCACCTAAATAAATCTATTAACCCCTAATCTGCCATTCCTGATATCGCCGCCACTTAAATAAATCTATTAACCCCTAATCTGCCATTCCTGATATCGCCACCACTATACTAAAGTTATTAACCCCTATTCCCCTGCACCCCAACATTGTCTACACTATAATAAATCTATTAACACCTATTCCATTGCTCACTGACATTGCCGCCACTATACTTAAGTTATTAACCCCTAAACCTCTGGCCTCCCACACCCCTACCATAAATAAACCTATTAACCCCTAAACCTCCAGCCCCCCACATTGCAACAACCTAAATTAAACTATTAACCCCTAAACCTAACCCTAACACCCCCTAACATTAACATAATTAAATTATAGCTCAATTAAACTTACAATTATTAACTAAATAATTCCTATTTAAAACTAAATACTTACCTGTGAAATAAAACCTAAACCTAACTAATAGTTATACTGTAGCTAGCTTAGGTTTTATTTTTATTTCACAGGTAAGTTTGTATTTATTTTAACTAAATAGACTAGTTAGTAAATAGTCATTAACTATTTACTAGAAGAAAATAAGAGAAGGCGCCACAATAGTGTGAAATCCATGGTATAGTGTCCCCACGGAAACAGTGAATATCACTTACTAGATATAAAGCACTTGAGAAGTGCCACAGGTACAAGCTGGACTATTAATAGCTGCCCATCAAGCTATCTCCACAGACTGCAGATCGACAAGCAGATTTCAGCGTCTCAGTCTCATGTGCATCAGTCACGACCTTAGTGTCTCAGTCAACAGCTGCTCTGATAACCCACTTTCATATATCCAGCAGACTTGCAACAGATGAAATCGTGCAGTAAAGACTTTGTGATGACAATAGGTTTTATAAAATACAATAACATTTTATTAAAAACCATATACACAACGCGTTTCCCGGTTCAACAACCGTTTCATCAGGTGTATAGTATTCAAATGCCATCGCGACTTATAAAACAAATTCAGCGTCTCCAGCTGATTAGTGTGCATGCGCACTAGGAATATGAACCAATTGAATCCCTGCAAAGAGCCGGCTAGATAGTGATAGGTTAGTTGAATAAGGGTGTGTTTCCTCTCCCTCCAGCAGCTGATCTTGCTAGCCGCCGCTGATATAACAGCTGATCGCTGGGATGCGTGTTACATAAAGGAACAGCCGAATAACAGTATATCTCCTCCCAATATCTCAGATACCTTTTATATCACAGATACCTTTTATATCACAGATACTTTTTGTATCCACACTTGACATCACTGTGTCACATTTTTTATTATATGTTACCCTTTGAATTGTTTGTGTGCACACGCAGTGCTACATTTTTATACATATTTTTATACACATATACATTTTGTTATATTGTCTTATGTGTGTATGGTATATATATTATTCAATAGGGTCTTCTTATATACATCAGACACACGTATATTTGTTTGGGTTTTTCTGGCACATGTTCACTGACATAGAATGTGATTTAGTATACATAGACAGCATCTAATTTATAACCCATTTGTTTGCACCCCATATCATATTTTTTTTTTGTGTGTGTTTTACATTTTGGTTCTCACTGCTCTCAGGCGCCTTCAATATTTTTCACTTTTTTGTATTAACTATTTACTAACTACCTAGTTAAAATAAACACAAACGTACCTGTGAAATTAAACCTAACCTGCCTTACACTAAAACCTAAAATTACAAAAAAAAAGCACAAAAAATAAAACAATACAAATACAAATTAATTAAAACTAAAATACACATTAAAAAATTCTAACACTACTCTAAAAATTACAAAGTATCAGGAGATGGCCATCTGCTAGAGAAGCTCCAATGCCCTAATATCCGATGCCTTCAATATAACTGCACAGGTCAAATCAGCTGTGAGTGCAGTGGGAACAGCACGCTGAAGCTGGGCACAAGAGTAGAGTCGCAACAGAGCATTGCAGAGAGCCGACAGAGCTTAACATATAGCTGAGGGGACAGAGGCCGCAGCACGTAAGCAACCACAACACAAAGTGCAACACGCGGCCTCTGTAGATTAACGGAGCATATCTCCCTTCACCATCCCTTACATGCAGGCATTTCTAATACAGCCTATAATTTGGTAAGCAAAGTTTGAAAGGCTACAGCAAGGCTCTGAACTGGGAACACAGCCGTATCACCTAGTATATAAGGGCCTGGTACTCTCTCATCCTGGCAATTAACAACAAAGTTAAAGGACCAGTAAACACAGCAGATTTGCATAATCAACAAATGCAAGATAACAAGACAATACAATAGAATTTACTTTGAATTTCAAATGAGTAGTAGATTTTATTCTAACAAGTTTCAAAGTTATGTATATTTCCACTCCCCCTGTACCATGTGATAGCAATCAGCCAATCACAAATGCATATACGTATAGTCTGAGTTCTTGCACATGCTCAGTAGGAGCTGGTGACTCAAAAAAAGTGTAAATATAAAAGACTGTGCACATTTTTTTCAATGGAAGTAAATTGGAAAGTTGTTTAAAATTACATGCTGTATCTGAATCATGAAAATGTAATAAAACATGAGTGTCCCTTTAAGGGGCATTGTGGGAAATACTAACAACTCACAAAAAACATAAAAACATAATCTGAGCGCTTGAACAGAGAGTTATACCTATTCACTGGCAGAAGTTGTACACGGCGGCACTTGGAAAGGCTTTTGCACCCAGGGTAAAGCAGGACACAGAACCAACAGATATTAAATTTGATTGAATACTGGTGACTTAATCGCCATATTGGAAAATAAGCCTAACACAAAAACACCCTGCAGAGTAAAGACACTAAGCTAATAAAGATATAAGCAAAAAGCATTAGATATAAACGACAGCCCACAGGTTATAGAGTTATGCCAGCAAAGAAGGGTCAGAAATATGACACCCCTTCCACAAAAAAAATGATCAACCAATATATAAAACCAGCAGAGGTGAACTGACAAACACACGCAAATGATACTCTATCGGAGCCAGCACCAAATACAGAGGCGCTACCCGACATTCCAGAGACACAGGCACATCCTGTAGAAATAACTAGGGACCTCATACAGACGCTAGCCACCAAAGATGACATAAAAACAGCTATGGCGGACATGCACAACATGTTTCAAGAAATAAAAAAAGACATGAAACGCATAGGTCATAGAGTCACCACACTGGAAGAAAGTCACAACATTGAAACACAAGATATACAACATCTATCACAAATTTCCTACAGCCAAGAAGAAACTATTCAAAATCTGATGGACAAAGTGGAAGATCTGGACAACAGGGGCCGCAGAAACCACTTGCGGTTCAGGGGTTTTCCAGAGACAATCACACCCACAGCTTTACAAGGCTACCTACAAGACCTCTACAGAATGACTAAAGGTACAAGTACATCACCTGAAGTAATTATGGGAAGAGCCCACAGGGCCTTCAGAGCAAAACCTCCAACGAAAGCCCCCCACATGACGTGATAGTTAAATTCTTAAACTACAATGACAGAGAAGAAATATTAAGACAAGCTAGACTGAAGCCCCAGTTTACCCATGCAGGAGTACCAATCCAAATATTCGCTGACATATTTGCAGTTCATAACCACAGTTTTGAGAACCCAGAAGATACAGTACAGATGGGGTTTCCAGTCAGCATCATATTTACAAAAGGAAACAAGACAGCAACATTCAGAAAGATGGAGGACATTGCTGATTTTTGCGAAATCCTACAAATTCAAATTCCAGCTCCCAGAAACCATCTACCTCCAGACAGCAGAAGCCAACCAATCGACCACACAAAAAGAGAAGAACACAGAAGACCTGAAATCAGCAACAACAGTCGCCCACCTTCACAGCTCACAGAAGGATTGCAGCCATTCAAGAACAACTTCACAACACAAAACAGTCCAGGCCAGCAAAATCACCTTTCTCCACCATGCCAAGACACTGCAGATCAGGTACAAACTGCGTAGAAGATATGTGTTAACATACAAACTTAGGAATGAATATATTACCTAAGACAAACTTTGCACTCAAAGCCTGATTGAAGAATCGTGGACTTGGTAGAGGGGTAAAGTAGAAAAGTTATTATTACTGTTTGTTGAAACTGTTTGAATGTTCTGTTATACAGTGGGGCAAAAAAGTATTTAGTCAGCCACCAATTGTGCAAGTTCTCCCACTTAAGAAGATAAGAGAGGCCTGTAATTTTCATCATAGGTATACCTCAACTATGAGAGACAAAATGTGGAAACAAATCCAGACAATCACATTGTCTGATTTGGAAAGGATTTATTTGCAAATTATAGTGGAAAATAAGTATTTGGTCAATATCAAAAGTTCATCTCAATACTTTGTTATATATCCTTTGTTGGCAATGACAGAGGTGAAACGTTTTCTGTAAGTCTTCACAAGGTTGTCAAACACTGTTGCCGGTATGTTGGCCCACTCCTGCATGCAGATCTCCTCTAGAGAAGTGATGTTTTGGGGCTGTCGCTGGGCAACACAGACTTTCAACTCCCTCCAAAGGTTTTCTATGGGGTTGAGATCTGGAGACTGGCTAGGCCACTCCAGGACCTTGAAATGCTTCTTACGAAGCCACTCCTTTGTTGCCCAGGTGGTGTGTTTGGGATCATTGTCATGCTGAAAGACCCAGCCACGTTTCATCTCCAATGCCCTTGCTGATGGAAGGAGGTTTGCACTCAAAATCTCATGATACATGGCCCCATTCAGTCTTTCATGTACACGGATCAGTCATCCTGTTCAATTTGCAGAGAAACAGCCCCAAAGCATGATGTTGCCACCCCCATGCTTCACAGTAGGTTTGGTGTTTTTTGGTTGCAACTCAGCACTCTCTCTCCTCCAAACACGACAAATAGTGTTTCTACCAAACAGTTCTACTTTGGTTTCATCTGACCATATGACATTCTCCCAATCCACTTCTGGATCATCCAAATGCTCTCTAGCATACTTCAGATGGGCCCGGACATGTACTGGCTTAAGCAGGGGGACACGGCTGGCACTGCAGGATCTGAGTCCCTAGCGGCGTAGTGTGTTACTGATGGTAGCCTTTGTTACATTGGTCCCAGCTCTCTGCAGGTCATTCACTAGGTCCCCTCGTGTGGTTCTGGGATGTTTGCTCACCGTTCTTGTGATCATTTTGACCCCACGGGGTGAGATCTTGCGTGGAGCCCCAAATTGAGGGAGATTATCAGTGGTCCTGTATGTCTTTCATTTTCTAATTATTGCTCCCACAGTTGATTTATTCACACCAAGCTGCTTGCCTATTGCAGATTCCCAGCCTGGTACAGGTCTACAATTTTGTTTCTGGTGTCCTTCGACAGTTCTTTGGTCTTCACCATAGTGGAGTTTGGAGTGTGACTGTTTGAGGTTGTGGACATGTGTCTTTTATACTGATAACAAGTTCAAACAGGTGCCATTAATACAGGTAATGAATGGAGGACAGAGGAGCCTCTTAAAGAAGAAGATACAGGTCTGTGAGAGCCAAAAATCTTGCTTGTTTATAGGTGACCAAATACTTATTTTCCACCATAATATGCCAATAAATTCTTTCCAAATCAGACAATGTGATTGTCTTGATTTGTTTCCACATTTTGTCTCTCATAGTTGAGGTATACCTATGATGAAAATTACAGGCCTTGCTCATCTTCTTAAGTGGGAGAATTTGCACAATTGTTGGCTGACTAAATACTTTTTTGCCCCACTGTAAAACTTAGGTGCTAATGTTTATATCATTTTTAGGTACCCATAGTTGTAACTCACAGTAATGTAATATACAATGTACTTGGGCCGTAATAGCCTATAAGTAAAACACTAGACTAAAAAACAAATAACAGGAAAAAAACTACACGGACAGAAAACCATACACAGAGAGTGGTTAGATCTTGGATAGAAATGCCCAGCAGATATCGGAAAACAATTGTTTCATGTAATTAATTGAGGATCTGACTTTTTTATTATCGACTGTTGCAACAATGTTGTCTCAGGATTGGTTTCTCCCTGTGTGATACTCATACTACGTTCCTCAACACCGAGATACCTAACAACACAGATCTATCTGTCTCATATAACACGCCCTACATACAAAATAGTGAAACCTACTTGCTTATGCAATTATCCACCACCAGAATAAAACAAAGTCCATTAAGACAATGTGTTTATAAATAATCCCAATGCACAAACACACTAGCATGACACACAAAGGTTCAAAGTAAGAATACCTGGCACTAACGAACTAACCATCTTTATATTTATAAAGCGGCACCGCCTTGTGGGAAAGGGATATTTCCTCCTGTTGCAACACAGTCCGGAAAAAAGGTCCCTCGCATTTAGGGAGCTATACAACCAAGAAGGAGACATCATATACGTACAAGAAACACATTTTAAAAGGGAAAGGGAACCCAAACTACTCAACCATAAATATCGCACAGCATATTCAGAGTCAGGTCCAACCAAAACAAAGGGAGTGAGTATCTTGATCAGGAACTCAATTCCATTCCATCCAACACACATAGAAAAAGACAAAAAGGGAAGATATATAATAGTAATAGGCCTATTATACAATAAATATATTATCCTAGCTAACATTTACCTGCCCAACCAAAATCAGCACCAAACGCTAAAAGTTGTGACACAGAAAATACTAGAGCATGGTAAAGGTCTGTTGTTCCTGGGAGGGGACTTAAATGCCCCCTTGGACCCATTCATGGACACGTCGAGTGGCCTTTCCAGCGTACCCAAAAAAGCACTCAAGTCAATCAATACACAATTCCAGCAACTCATGTTGCATGACTCATGGAGAACATTGCATCCCAACAACAGGGACTTCACATTCTTTTCACACCCACACCAATTGTACTCTAGAATAGATTACATATTAGCAGACACAGTTAGTCTATCATTAGTATACAATACCACTATACCCCCCTCACATGGTCGGACCACGCCCCAGTGATCTGAGATTTCACATGGCCGGAAAAAACAATTCTCCCATACATTTAGAGGTTGGAGGAACTCCTTATTAAAGATCCCATTCATAAAATAGAAATAGAAAAAGGATTGCAAGATTATTTTCAGATTAATAACACCTATCAGATGCGGTCAGCGCTTGTGTGGGAGGCACATAAATGTGTCATAAGGGGAATCCTCATCAAAATTAATGCCCAAAAGTGCAAACAATAAGGCAACATTATAATTCCCTTAGGGCCCATGTTTCCTACACTAAAAAAGGAGAGCGGTGATTTAGAAACACATCTGCTCAAAGAAACTCAACTTATAGCTTTGCACCTTAAACAACACTACTTTGAACATGGGAATAAACCGGGAACCCTACTGGCCAAGGCCCTTAAAAGAAAACAACTCAAAACTTACATCCCAAATATAACAGATAAGACTGGCTCACTTCATAAAGACAGTAATAGCATATATGAAACCTTCAGACAATATTACTCCTCCTTACATAACCTAGACTCAACAGACATGCCAAATTTAGCCGAAAGCGACAAAACAAATAGGATCAGGGAAATAGAGGCATACCTCTCAGATATAGAAATCTCAACACTAGATACAGAAGAATCAGAAAGACTAGAAACTCATATAACAAATGAGGAAATTTTAACAGCTATCAAGGACATGCCAAGTGGCAAAAGTCCAGGCCCAGAGGGGTTTAGTATAGCTTACTACAAAGCATTCCCCACACTTATTATTCCCTATTTGTCTAACGTATATAACCAACTTTTATCAGAAGGAGGCTTTTCAAAACACATGTTAGAAGCACACATAACAGTCCTCCCTAAACCGGGCTAATCACTAAACAAATCGGAAAACTTCCGCCCAGTATCCCTATTAAATTCAGACATTAAAATATAAGCCAAAATATTAGCCACCCACATGAATAAAATCCTTCCCAAACTTATCAATTCAGATCAGGTGGGGTTTATCCCGGGCAGAGAGGCGAGGGATAACACCCTTAAGGTACTTCAGCTCATCTCATTTGTACAAAATAACAACATCCCAGCATCACTTACATTAACAGTTGCAGAGAAAGCCTTTGACAGAGTGGCCTGGGATTTTCTCAGGGTTACCCTGTCCAGGATGAACTTTAGCAGTAAATTAATTGAAAAGATCTTCGCTTTATATACATCACCATCTGCAAAGGTGAAGGTCAATGGCCTTCTCTCAAACAATTTCTCAATCGCAAACGGGACTAGGCAGGGCTGCCCACTTTCACCGATTTTATTCACAATATCAATAGAAATTTTAGCCTTAAAAATTTGAAAAGACACACAAATTTCAGGAATACTCGTCAGCAACACTGAGCACAAAATAGCCATGTACGCAGATGACATACTGCTTACACTGACAAATACTGAGATCTCCTTGCCAAGAGCCTTAAACGTTTTTAGTGACTATGGAAATTTCTCTAATTTCTCCTTAAAGGGACACTGTACCCAATTTTTTTCTTTTGTAATTCAGAAAGAGCATGCAATTTTAAGCATCTTTCTAATTTACTCCTATTATCAATTTTTCTTCGTTCTCTTGCTATCATTATTTGAAAAAGAAGGCATCTAAGCTTTTTTTTGGTTTCAGTACTCTGGACAGCACTTTTTTATTGGTGGATGGATTTATCCACCAATCAGCAAGGACAACCCAGGTTGTTCACCAAAAATGGGCTGGCATCTAAACTCACATTCTTGCATTTCAAATAAAGATACCAAGAGAATGAAGAAAATTTGCTAAAAGGAGTAAATTAGAAAGTTGCTTAAAATTTCATGCTCAATCTGAATCCCGAAAGAAAAATTTTGGGTACAGTGTCCCTTTAAATGTAAATAAATCCGAATTTCTGAACATAACAATGCAACCAGACACAGTGACACAGACAATGTTAAACTGCCCATTACAATCACAGAAAGATAAAATGAAATATCTGGGATTATATCTTGCAACAGACCAAGACACCTTATTCCTAGCTAACTATAAATAACTTGGGGGCTCGTTGACAAGCGACCTCTCAAATTGGAGAAATAAAAGCCTTTCATGGCTGGGTAGAATCAGCGTAATAAAGATGAACATCCTTCCCCGCATCTTATACATCTTACAGACCCTCCCAATATCATTACCACATGACTACATCGAGAAGTTACAGAAAACCATAGAAACATTTATCTGGAATGGGATAAAACCTAGGACTCATAAGCAAACATTATATCTGCCCAAGGAAAAAGATGGACTAGGAGTACCCAATCTGTCACTATACAGACAAGCAATAATGACACAAAGACTAGTAGATTGGTGTACAAATGATCCAAAAAAACACTGGATACAAATAGACAGATCTATTCTGACCACTAACAATCCAGGCTCTCTGGCATGGACAATAAAAAAAGATTGACCGGCTATAGTAAACAAATACCCACTACTAAAAGAGTTTTTTGTTGTCTGGGACAAGATAACACACACTTCTACTCACATTTCGACACCAACATCACCATTAACGCCTTACAAAAATAACCCGGCTTTACCGTTAAAAATAATAAAAGATTACACCTGTATGGGGTACCAGATAGAGAAAAACATGTTTTACAGTATATCCCATCAAAAAAAACTAAAGAATTTCACAGAAATCTCTACCTCCAACATTGACACATCATTGACTTGCCTATCATATGCACAAATAAACCACTTCATCTCCTCCCATAAATACAAAGACTTAAAACTTAGACCGACAACAAACTTTGAAAAACTATGTTTGAAGACATCAACCCCAAGCCACCTAATCTCCATTCTATATAAATTGCTCCTTGCTCAGGGAGAAAGTCAACTCCCTCCTTACACTAAGGGCTAGCTTTATCAAGCCCCTATGGCAGCAAGTTCTCACAAGACCGCTGCTTCCCTAAACTCTTCGCCACCTCGAAACTGGCAAAATTCAATCTCCTCGGTCGAGTCCGACCGAGGAGATTGACAGCTCCTGCCCGCGCGTGATTGGCTGTGCACGGGCAGGGGGCGGGATTGCAAGCGAGCGCAAAATTGCGCTCGTGTGTAATGCCAAATACCTGCGGGTAATTTCCCCCCACCACAGGCGAGATGAGGTGTACAGGGGCGCGTATACGCGCCCCTGTATGCCTCAGCTATAATAAATCTAGCCCCAAAGCATGGGGGAAAGAGCTAGAAACAGAACTTACACAAAAAACATGGAATAAAATATTCTTTAACACCAGCTTCTATCTCAGTGCAAGTGCAGGAAACAAACTATAAATACCTAATGAGATGGTACCTTACCCCAGCAAGGCTAAAGGTACTATATCCTAACACTACGGGTAAATGCTGGAGAGACTGCTCTGACGCTGGAACTATACAACACATTTGGTGGGATTGCCAAAGGCTTCAGTAATTCTGGACGGATGTGATAAACCACATGTGCAGAACAATAGAAGCTATAGTGCCAAGGGACCCAAAGATTTTATTGTTCACCACCCTACCCAAGTTAAAATGTATAGACAAACACAAGCCATTGCTCACGATGACCAGCAGTACAAAGATTCTGATTCCCAGACACTGGAAGTCTTCAACGGTCCCTTCTCTGAAAGACTGGATCGCAAAGGTAGATCAACTTTTACAACTAGAAAGATACTATTATATAAAAACTGGGAAGGCTGAAACACATGAGTTAATGTTAAACACTTGGGAAAATAGTAAAACACCATAACAGCTTCCTATAGCTCCTTTTTCCGCTCTCAACTTCCTACACTCCCCTCCCCTTTTCCCCATAGACTGACAGCGACTCTACAACTGTATATAACATGGGTAGGGAATTAGAGGGATACAAACTGTATATAATGATGTTATCTTGTATTTACCTATTTTGATTTGCTCTCAAGGCTGCGTGTACAGTGTTGGAACCTCTATTGAAATACTAGTCATTGTCCTGGAATTCTCATAATGGACTATTCCGCTGAAATTGTTATTGTTATAGCTATGGACGATCGATAGAATACTGAAAGCAACTTCATCCTGTGAGCTTCAAGTTGATAATGTGTGTAAAAAACTTTGAGCTCAATATGATCATCAATCAATTCACTCAAAGACAAAGAATAGAATGGACACCTTCTTCAGGTGGAATGCACAATGAACTTTTGTTCTATATTAGAGGACTTAACTTCATTCATTGTACCCAACTTCAACTTGTTTGTGGAAATGGTCGCTCTCAAATTGACTTTTTGTATTTTTGTAGATCGGATGATCTTAAAATGTTGTATTACCTTTTTTCAACAATAAAGCTCTTTCGGGGGAAAAAAAAAAAAAGAAAAAAAAAGAAAAAAATAAATTACAAAAAATAACAAACACTAAATTACAAAAAATAAAAAAAAAAAGAAATTGTCAAAAATAAAAAAGAATTACACCTAACCTAATAGCCCTATCAGAATAAAAAAGCCCACCCAAAATAAAAAACCCTAGCCTACAATAAACTACCAATAGCCCTTAAAAGGGCTTTTTGTGGGGCATTGCCCCAAAGATATCAGATCTTTTACCTGTACCCAACAGTAAAACCCACTACCCACCAACCTCCCCAAATAAAAAAACCTAACTCTAAAAAAAAAAACTAAGCTACCCATTGCCCTGAAAAGGGCATTTGGATGGGCATTGCCCTTAAAAGGGCATTAACTCTTTTAAATTGCCTAAACCCTAAACTAAAAAATAACCCACCCAAAAAAAAATTAAAAAAACCTATCACTAATGCTCGAAGATCCACTTACAGTTTTTTAAGTCCCGCTTGAATGTCCCGCTTGTTCGATCTTCATTCAGGCAGCCTCCTCAATCATCATCCAGGTGGCATCTTCTATTTTGATCCCGGCAGCGCAGAGCAGGTCCATCCTGAAGACATCCGGCACAGAGCATCCTCTTCAGACGGTCGCCTCCGTACACTAAATATTCAATGCAAGAGACGCAATTCAAGATGGCGTCCCTTGCATTCCTTTTGGCTGATTCAAATTTTTCAGCCAATAGGAATGCAAGGGACGCCAAGTTGAATTGCGTACCTTGCATTGAAGATTCAGTGTACAGCAGTGACTGTATGAAGAGGATGCTCCGTGCCAGATGTCTTCAGGATGGACCCACTCCGCACCATCGGGATCAAAATAGAAGATGCCGCCTGGATGAAGATTGAAAAGGCCGCCTGGATGAAGACTTCTCACTGCTTGAATAAGGAATTCACCGCTGTGTTGAAGATTGAAGAGGCTGTCTGGATGAAGACTTCTCACCACCTGGATGAAGATTGTTCAAACAGGACTTCAAAAACTGTAAGTGGATCTTTGGGGGTTAATAGTTTAATTTAGAATATTTCACTGTGGGGGGCTTGCGGTTTAGGGGTTAATAGGTTTATTAGAGTGGTGGCGGTGTAGGGCTTAATAACTTTAGTATAGTGGGGGCAATGTGGGCGGACGACAGATTAGGGGTTAGTAAGTTTATTATAGTGGTGAGGATGTGAGGGAGCAGCGGAATAGGTGTTAATATTTTTTTTAAGTGTTGGCAATGTTGGGAACGGCAGATTAGGGGTTAATAAATTTAATATAGTGTTGGCGATGTGGGAGGGCCTCGGTTTAGGGGTTAATAGGTAGTTTATGGGTGTTAGTGCACATTTTAAAACTTTAGTTATGAGTTTCATGTTATAGATTTGTAGCGTAAAACTCATAACTACTGACTTTAGACAGCGTTGCGGATCTTGTCGTTTTAGCCTTTTAGCCAGAACACAAAACTCGTAATACCAGCGCTATGGGAATCCCATTAAAAAACATACATTTTAAGAGTACGGTACTGATGTTGCGTTACACGCTAAAAGGCTGGCGGTACATCTATACTGACAAATCTTATAATGGCTGGGGTGTTGTTTTAACACTGAAAATACCATATTTTCAGCAATAAAAGACGAACGCACAGACTTGTAATCTAGCTGATTGTGTCTGAGAAGTTATATACTTTCTGTTCAGGTATCTAAGCTCTTAGTAATTGTGTTACTGTTTGACATATTTTTTAGGAGGCCTATATTCACCTTTAATTCTGCACTGTTTCTCAACACTTATATAGTCAGCTATTTTCTTTCTTCTTATACTTTTGATAAGTTATTTTTTTACTTTATTTTTTTCAGAAATTCACGATACACCGTTTTATTCTTGCTCACTGTGTTTCAGCTAGGGATGGGCGAATGTGTAAATTTTCGAATTTTTACCGAAATTCGAATTCTAAATCTGAATGTCGATAAGAACGAATATTCTTAAAAATTCAAAAATCGAATGTTATTTACAGTTTTCGAATGTCACTTTCGAATTTGAATGTTTATAATTATATCGAATGTCCACATTTGAAATTTCCAGTTTAACATTCTATTTAACAAATACTATTCAGAAGTTCAATAGTTCATGTGGTAGGGCGGGAATCTAGTAAATTAATACATAATAGATACAAATATATCATTTTGAATGTTTCCATATAGAATATTGCATAATTCGAATATTACATTTAAAGAAAGCATTAGAAATACTATTACAAACATATAAATTCAAATTTTTTGAATTAGAATATAAATTCAAATTTTTCGAATTCGAATATTGCATAATTTGAATATTACATTTAAAGAAAAAGCATTAGAAATACTATTACAATCTAAATTCAAATTTTTCGAATTCGAATATTGCATAATTCGAATATTACATTTAAAGAATAATCATTAGAAATACTATTACAATCTAAATTAAAATTTTTCGAAAAGAATATTTTTGAATGTAATCGTAAAATTCGAAACCGAACATTTGAAAATCGAATGTTAGAATGTTATGTAAACATTTGAAATTCGATTTGAATGAACGAATGTGTTAAAATTTGTGCCGTTTTTCTAATGTTGCCAAACATTCGCCCATCAATAGTTTCAGCTGACTGTTATTCAAACGTTGTTAGTACACGGATAAGTTTATCAGCTGAAACAAATCTAAGTCACCTATATTGCCTCCTAAACAAAGAGAAAAAAAGCCACGTAACAGCTTAGATCTAATTATGGAAGAGCTTAATGAATCCGTTCCTCAGTCTGCTCTCTATATTGACACTAATAGCCTGGTAAAACAAATTTCAGAAATTGTTATCCCCCAATTTGAGGGTATTAAGAAAGAAATATATATGTTATCCCTGGAAGTTAAACAATTTGCAACATGAATCCCTGAAGTTGAGAACAGGGTGTCAGACTTAGAAGACAATAGTAATATACAACAAGATACTATAAAAGAACAAGAAGGAAAGTTCCAGTATCTTCAGAAACTACTAGATGATCTGGAAGACAGATCACATGGAAATAATCTTAAGATTATTGGTCTTCCAGAAATACCAGAATGTAATGACCTCCTTCATTTTGTTTCATATACACTTCCTCAGGCCTTAGGTATGCCCTCTGATAAGCTTCCCATCCCAATTGAAAGGGCCCATAGGTTGGCGGTTAGTAAACCTCAAGAGGATACAGCCCTCTATAAAAAAAACAGTAGTGTTTAAATGTTTGAATTTTCAAGAAAAAAGTAAAATCCTCAGACTTTATTGTAAAACTAATTCAGTTTTAATTAATGAAAACTGTATCTTAATAATCCAAGATTACTCAGCAGATACTCTAAACAAAAGAAAAGAGATAACTCCGTTTTGCAGCCAACTCATAAAAAAGGGGATACAAGCATCCTTGATATACCCTGCAAAATTAAAATTTTGGTACGAAACTAAGTTGATAACAATTGAGAACTCAGAGGAAGCTGGAGAGTTTCTTTCTAGGTTAGATAACAAATAATAGAGACAGGGATGTACTTAATTCCCTTCTTGAATTGCGGCTAGGTTTGTTTGGATAGCCGGGCTGGCTAGGTTTTTGTGTTTGTCTTGTTTGTTTTGTGTTGTTTTTTTTTTTTTTCTCGCTTTTTGAGAGATGAAGGATTTTATTGAATTAATTGCTTGGAATGGAGGGGGAATCACATCCCCAGTCAAACGGAAAAGGATTGTGAAATACATGAAAGTTTTCTCTCCAGATATTTCTATGATTCAAGAGACACATCTCAATATAATAGAAGCAGAAAAGCTTAAGTTTGGTTGGGTTGGGGACGTGATTGTTTCCCCTGCATGTAAGAGGAAAAGAGGGGTTGCCTGTCTTTTCAATACCCATTTAGAGTATCAAGTTCTTTCACAAGATATTGATAATGATGGGAGATTTTTAATAATAGAAATTTTACTACAAGGATCTCACTTTGTCTTATGTAACATATATGCACCTAATACACGTCAGATAGATTTCTGGGACAAGTTATATACAAAGCTCTTACAATATATAAACACAAAGTTAGTATTAACTGGAGATTTTAATTTAACAGCTCAAACCTTGTTTGACAGATTACACACAAAAAAATTGAATAGGTATAATAAAAAAGCTATTTTTTTCCGGGAACTTCACCAAAAAGTTATAACTCAGATATTTGGCGTATTCATAACCCAGACATGAAATCATATACTTGTGAATCTAAATCCCACTGTACTCTTTCCAGGATTGATATGTTTTTGGTTGGAGAACCTTTGATTTACTTCGACTTAAAAACTGATATTTTCTTTTTTTTATTTATATCCAACAGTGTATACAGTCATACATATTCCACATCTTTGCGCCACGCAGGGCAAAACATTATATAATGTGCTAAAGAAATGAATAAAATAAAAAAGAAAGATTAGTGTTATGCTAATGCCAAATGTCCGACTTTCTATTACAGGTTCAATAGTAAAACAAGTTAAAAATATAAAAACCCCAATGTTGGGGTTTTTATATTTTTGTTAAACCATAACAACACTAAAAAAAAACAAAAAAAATAATAATAAAAAACCTAAACTAAAACACATTGATTTAAAACAGGACGACACATAAAAAAAAAAAAAGAAAAATGAAAAAAAATAAAAAAACGCACACACCTTTGAGGAGGGTAAGAAGGGTAAACTGAAAAACCATAGGGGAGAATATGTCAGGGTTTCTTTTTCTTTTTTTTCTCTATTCCTTCTCCCCTTTTTCTCCTTCCCTTCCCTCCTCTTCCACTCTCTCTCCTTCCCTTCCCCTTCTTTTTATTTCCCCAGCTTATCCAGACGTGTTACCAAGTACCCAGCAGAACAAACTCTGAGTTCTTAAATGGAAAGATCAAATAATCTATTTCTGTAATTGGCAATGTTTTAATAAATAGCGACCATTTATTGAAAAATTGTCTAATATCTGACTCATTATCCATGTTAGTATCTCTTTGCTCCAGTATACATTGCTTCTTTAAACAATTTCTGACCTCCGCAATACTTGAAATCGTTCTCATTTTCCATTTTTTTTAAATTAAATATCTGGCTGCTAGAAAGGACAGAATCATTAGTTTTTCACTGGGCTGATAGCCTGCTTTATCCTTTATACAAAATAATATCTGCATGAGTGATAGAGCTAGAGGGGAAATCTTGAGTGAATGCTTCAGTCAGAATTCTAGTTTATACCAGAAGTGTCTAATTTTTGGACACTTCCAAAACATATGTAGCAAATCTGCTGCGGGAAGAGAACATTTCGCACATTTGTTAAAACCTAAGTTACAGAGTTTGAAACCTTTTTCAGGAGGGAAATATGTTTTGTGTAAAAGCTTAATGTGTGCTTCTCGCCAAGTAGCAGATATAGTAGCCTGTGATACTTTATTGATAGATGCTTGAAGGCATTTTGAATCAATATTGTTCTGTGGTAACAGCAAGTTCCAATCTAACGCTAATTTATCTAGGATTGGGACTCCCTTGCTAGTTCCGAAGAGATGGTAAAATGGAGTGATTGACATATGGCGATTTTTAACTAGCGTGACCCAGCCTTCCAAGTTGCCTAAGGTCCAACACCAGCCTGCATCTTTAATTAGTTCTAGAAGAAAGTGTCTTATTTGCAAATAAGCAAAGAAGTCCTTGTTAGTTATTTTTTATTGTTTCTTCAATTCCTAGAATGTTTTAACACAATTTTCACCCCTGTCAATAAGATACAATACTCTATTTAACCTGGTGTTATGCCATTTTTTAAAAACCACTGAATTTAATCCAGCTTGAAACTTTGGGTTCCCTATCAAGGGTAAATACTGAGAAGCCTTGCAATTTATTGACAAAAGATTACATATTTTCCAGCAGGCCTTTAAGGGATTATAGATTGTTTTAAGTCTTTTAATTTCTATCAATAGCCCTTTCGGCTCACAATGCATTAGTGCCACTGGGAGAAATGGATTACAAATGCTTTCTTCGAGGCATTGTTTAAAACATAATTATAAGAGAAGGTCCAGTCTGGCACTATTCGTGCTAAAAAGGCAAAGTTATAAAGTCTTATGTCTGCCAAAGAAAGTCCTCCTGTCAGGGTTTTTTCCTGTTTTGTTTGCCATGTGCTGCTGGCAGCCATTTTACTCACCTCTCTTCCTGACTATGGTGCATTGTGGGGGATGCTGCTCATTTCCTGCACTTCCTTTTATAGCCAGACTGCTGTGCATCATCTGTGTGAGACAGGATGCAGTCTCAGGATTGTGATGTCATCACTTATTATTTAAAGGGCCTCTGTTCAGTATGCTTTGCCTTTGCGTTGTCTCAGACCTGTTTGTGAGAGTTCCTGTGTATTACCTGGCTGCCTGACATCCTTCCTGGTTCCTGATCCCTGACTCGGCTCGTCTGACTACCGCACTGGTTTTGACTCCTGGCTTGTTATTTGACTTGTGGACTTTTTATTATTTTTTGCTATGAATAAAGGTGTGATTATTTTTGCACTTCTCATCTCAGTCTGATTCCTGGCACCCTGACATTACACAAAGGCCATGAATCCTGATGGTGCTAATAATCCACCTTTACCTGCCATCATTTCCAGGATGGATGTACAGGATCACCACTTGGATCAATTTGAACTAGCCCTGCAAACCCTGCTGACTCGAACTGCACATTTGGACCAAAGTGTCCCGCAAGTTATGGCTGCTCCTGTTTCCGCTGCTGCACCTATGCCTACCATGAGCATGTCCGGTTCTGCACCTCTACCTCAGCGATATGGAGGCAATTCTATTCAGTGCAGAGGGTTTTTGAACCAGGTGGGAATTTACTTTGAGAAGTTACCTCAGGCGTTTCCCTCTGACAGAGCTAAGGTGGGATTTCTCATCTTGTTACTCTCTTGCCTGGGCTAATCCCTTGTGGGAGACTAATAAACTTGTGATTTCAAATAACCCTGAATTTGTGGCCTCCTTTCGAAGGGTATTTGATGTTCTGGCTCGCTCCTCCTTAATCATCTTAACATTAAGAATGCTTACCCCATTCCGCTCATTACGGAACTTTTTAACCGCCTCAAGGGAGCTACGGTCTTTACTAAACTTGATTTGAGAGGAGAGTACAATCTCGTTAGGATGAAGGAGGGCCACAAATGGAAAACAGCATTTAACACCAGGAGAGGGCATTATGCGTTTCTTGTAATGCCCTTTGGCCTATGAAATGCTCCTGCTGTTTTTCAGGAATTTATTAATGATGTCCTATGAGATACGTTGCAACAGTGTGTTGTGGTGTACTTAGACGACATCCTCATACACTCACCCACACTTGAGGCTCATCGTTCTGATGTTACACAGGTTCTTCAGAGACTACGTGAGAATGGCCTGTTTTGTAAACTCGAGAAATGTGAGTTCCATCAGACTCAAGTAACCTTCCTAGGTTATGTTATCTCCAATGCAGGGTTCTCCATGGATCCTGACAAGTTATCTGCAGTTCTGCAGTGGCCTCGTCCAGTTGGTCTTCGGTCTATTCAAAGTTTTTTGGGGTTCACCAATTACTATAGAAAGTTTATTAAAAACTTTTCTTCCTTGGTCAAACCTATCACAGACATGACCTGTAAAGAGAATGATCCACTCTATTGGTCACCTACTGCCATTAAGGCTTTTGATAGTCTTAAGACTGCCTTTGCTGCAGCTCCTGTTCTGGCTCATCCTAACCCTGTCCTGCCTTTCATTCTTGAAGTCGATGCATTTGAGACTGGAGTAGGTGCCCTCTTGTCTCAACGTCCTACGCCTGATGGTTCCTTGCATTCGTGTGGTTTCTTCTCTAACAAATTGTCTCCAGCAGAGTGCAATTATGAAATTGGCGACAGGGAATTACTGGCCATAATTTTTGCACTGAAAGAATGGAGGCATCTTCTCAAGGGTAGTAGCGTACCAGTGCTCATGCTTACTGACCACAAGAATTTAACTTAACTATCTGAAGCAAAACGTTTGTCGCACTGACATGCCAGATGGGCGCTATTTTTGACTTGGTTTATTTATGTGGTCTCCTACCTACCTGGTAATAAGAATGTTAGGGCTGATTTTCTCTCTCGAGAATTTTCGGCACTGTCCAAGGAGGAGTCGGCACCTACTCCTGTTATACCTCCTGACCATATTTTGGCTACCATACGTACTAATTTGACTTCTCCCTTGGGGTATGAGATCCTGGCTGCACAAACCAATGCACCTCCTGAGAAACCTAGTGGTAATTGTTTTGTTCCTGAGAATCTTCGAACTAAACTTTTGCACACTTACCACTATCCTAGAGCCGCAGGTCACCCAGTCAAGAACCAAATGATTTGGTCTATCACTCAACAATTCTAATGGCCAGGTCTTCGTTCTGATGTTGCTGCGTATGTTGCCTCCTGTTCAGTTTGTGCACAGAATAAGACTCCTCAACGTCTTCCTGTGGGTCTTCTTCAACCTATTGCTAATGGTGAGTGTACTTGGACACATCTTTCCATGGACTTCATTGTCAAGCTCCCTGTTTCCAATGGCAGTACTGTAATCCTTAAGGGGATTGACCGTTTTTCTAAAATGTCACATTGCATTCCCTTGATGAAGCTGCCTACCGCTCAGGAGCTTGCTTCAATTTTTGCCCGTGAGGTCTTCTGTTTACATGGGTTACCCAAGGAGATAGTGTTGGACAGGGGTAGCCAGTTTGTGTCCAGATTTTGGCGTTCCTTTTGTGCTCAAATGGGGATCCAGCTTTCCTTCTCCTTGGCATATCCCCCTAAATCCAATGGGGCTGCAGAACAGTCTAATCAAGCTCTGGAACATTTTCTCCGTTGCTATGTCTCAGATCACCACAATAATTGGTCTGAACTGTTACCTTGGGCAGAGTTTGCTCGTAATAGTGCTATTAATGCTTCCTCCAAGTTATCCCCGTTCATGGCGAATTATGTGTTTCAACCATCCTTGTTGCTTGATTCATTTATGTCTCAGGGTATTCTGGCTTTGGAGGAGCGTCTCCGGCAACTCTGTTCCACATGGGTGCAGATTCAGGATTGCCTTTGTTCTATGCAGCGCCAAAAGTTCCAGGCTGATCGTAGGCGTCTGCCCGCACCTTCCTACCAGGTTGATGAGAGAGTTTGGCTGTCCTCCCGCAACTTGAACCTTTGTGTGCCTTCCAATAAATTGGCTCCCCGTTATGTTGGTCATTTTCGAATACTCCAACGGGTTAATCCTGTGGCCTATGCTCTTGACCTTCCTCTTGCTTTGCGCATCTCCAATGTTTTTCATGTCTCCCTATTGAAACCATTGGTTTGTAATCGGTTTACCACTGTGTTGCCTCGTCCACATCCTATCTTTGTTGACAACCATGAGGAGTATGAGGCCAGCAGCATTATTGACTCTCATATGTCCAGGTGCCGTGTACAGTATTTGGTTCACTGGAGGGGCTACGGTCTGGAGGAGCGTTCTTGGGTTCCCTCCTCTGATGTTCATGCTCCCGCCCTCCTCCGTGCCTTCCATGCCCGTTTCCTTAATAAGCCATTTTTCCTCCCACGGGGGAGAGGTCATTGAGGGGAGGGTACTGTCAGGGTTTTTTTCCTGTTTTGTTTGCCATGTGCTGCTGTCAATTCACCGCTAACGTAAGCTGCGCTGGTATTTTTTGGCATTAATGCCGGGTTTATAAAAACCTGTAATACCAGCGGTGTCTGTAAGTGAGCGGTGAGCATAAACTGCTCGTTAGCACCGCACCCCTGTTACCACAAAACTCGTAATCTAGGTTGAATGATAGCACACATATTTTGACATATAGGGCTCCATATACTAAGCCATTAATTAATTTGACATTGTAGACATGAATAAACTCGCCGTTACTCGCCACGGGTGAAATGGTGTCCGCTGTTACTATGTACTAAAAATCCACCCAGAATTAGACACGTCTAGCCTGCCGCGAGCAGTGGCGGATGATTGATAAATTTGGTGCCTTGCTTGCCGCAACTAAGCTAACGTACTTAAATGTCAGTAGAATTGTATGGCCAATTATTAACACGTGACATGCAAGGTGTCAGAAAATGAAATGTTTTTAACACGTGACATGCAAGGTGTCAGAAAAAGAAATGTCATAGTAGTGGCGGGAACAGAATTTGGCTACTATAAAAGTGCAACTTTTCTAACCAACTTTATTATTGTTCAAAATTTGTTGATCAGTGAATACAGTGTGTTATTTTTGTAATATTTGTTTACTAATTTTTTATGGCTTCATCTGGATCTGAAACCACTTCAAAATCCTAGAATCCTCACTTTTCTCATCAGTAAAACGTAGTTTTGATTGATATGATTATTGACTCTTATGATTATTTATTAGGATGTCATGTCAAACAGACAAATTTTTCAAGGAGGAAGATGATCTGGCAAAGGATAAGCAATGCTGTTAGTGCCCAGGGTCCTGAAAAGAAGGATGTTGAACAGCTCAAGAAACATTATAATGATATCAAACGTTTCGCAAAAGCAAAATTTGCCAGAGAAAAAATTCTGCACATGCTACCAGGGGTGGACCAGCATATTTGGCTAACTTAAATGACTATGAGCATAAGGTTGTTCAGCGTCTAGGGCCTGAGATCAGCACCGGAATAATGGATGACTGTGACAGTTATTTGATAGGTAAATTTATAACTTAATAATTGACGCCAAATGCTTGCAAAATAACGATAGCTCTGTGTCTCCAATATTATGGATGAAATTAGCTGCTTATGTACCTTAAGTCACATATAGGCATAGGCCCCAACTATTTTGATTCATAGAAATTATGACGCATTATTAAAAAAAATCTTTACTATGGATTTTTTAATAAATATATATATAATAAAAAATGTGATTCTACAATAATCGGGTTTCTATAATTGTATAAAGCTATAACAGGAATATAAGAAAAATGTTGATATATATCTACTGTATTGTTCATGCATACAATAGTGTATTCAAAAGCTAAACATTACATTTTTACTCAATAGTAAAATAACTTTTTTATGATGCATATAAACCTTTTTTTTATTAGTTTTTGATAAATATAGGGGAGAACTATTAATGTGATCCCTAAAGATAACCTAGGTTCTAGCTGCTGATTGGTGGCTGCATATATATACCGGTTGTCATTGTCTCACCCATGTGTTCAGTTAGAAGCCAGTAGTGCATCTCCTTCAAGAAATAATGCTAAGAGAATGAAGAAAATTTGATAATAGAAGTAAATTTGAAAGGTGTGTAACATGGTAAGTTCTACATAAATCATGAAAGAAAAAATTTTGGTTTCATGTCCCTTTAACTTTTATCTCAGCTTATTCCGACCGCCCCTTGATCACATGCATTTTTTTTATTATCTATTGACTTTCATTTTGCAGGATTTGAGTATAGAATACAATTTTAAACAGCATTCCAAATTAGTTCTAATATCTAATTTTCTGCATTCTATAGATATCCTTTGTTCGAGAAATAGCAATGCACATGGGTGACGCAATCACACGAGCCATCTATGTGCATCCACCAATGATCATTTACTGAGCCTATCTATATATGCTTTTCAGCAAAGTATATCAATGGAATGAAGCAAAAAAAGATAATAGAATGTTCTTTCTAAAATCATGAAAGAAAAAGTTTGCTTTTATGTCCCTTTAATGATTGTACCAGCAGCCACTGTATTATTACCAGTATTAGCTTTCATATTAAAATACAAATTTAAAAAAAAAAAATCATTACTAAAAATATTCTATGTTTTTTTATATTTTAAAGCTACACCGACACCACAATCACAGCCAGGGAGGAGTACCAATGAAGCGCCCACTTCTTCAAGATCTTCTGCAGCTGTTTCTAGACCATCTACAAGTGCAGCTCATGGTCAATTTATAAGGTCGACATCTACTGTCACACACATTTCTTCATTTGTCGATACACTCCTAGATGTAAGGACCAGCACTCCAGATACAGGTGTTGGAAGAGGAACTGGTTAGTAAATGATTTTTTCTAACAAAATCACAAATTAGCACTATCATTTTTTAAAATAAAAATATAATTTAACAAAAAATAATAATTAACAAGCGTGGGTTATGTCTTTCATCTATCAAATCCAACGAACAAGTGGAAACACAGGCACCACCACAACCACAAGAAACAGGGGATATAAATATTGCAAATCCACCAGCTGATAGACTATTGGCCGATGTTGGCTTAACGTAAATGTTGTCACTTGCCAGGCAATATAGAGAGGACCGCAGGGACATACAGAATGTTATTAACACTAATATTGAACGTTTGGCAGCCATATCTGAAAAAAGTATCGAAATTGAAAAAGAAAAAATGGAAATTGAAAGGCAAAAATTAAATCTCCAAAGAGAAATCTTTCAGTGGCAGAGGCAGATGGACGAAGAAAAAAAACTGCAAATCAATAGAGCCGTAAGCCTCACTGAAAGGACACTCCAATCACTATTATCTATTATAAGTGAGAGGGTACAACAGACCCCAAAAGGGCTACAATGAACAATTCATTTTTTATTTATACCCCCAAAATTTCAAAGGTTATATTGTCTGTTTATTGTTTTCATACATATATATTTGTTCTATAATTTTTTTATTTTATTTTTTATTATTTTTGTTTGCAAATAAATACAAAATTGTTTAAAAAAAATATCCTTTATTCACAAAAACTCAAAGGGGCCTATCTATCAAGCTCCGGATGGAGCTTGATGCCCCGTGTTTCTGGCGAGTTTTCAGACTCGCCAGAAACACCAGTTATGAAGCATAGGTCTAAAGACCGATGCTCCATAACCATGTCCGCCTGCTCGGAGCAGACGGACAGACATCGCCGCAATGCAACCCTATCAAGTACGATCGGGTTGATTGACACCTCCCTGTTGGCGGCCGATTGGCCGCAAATCTGCAGGGGGCGGCTAGAGCATTCAGCGAGGTCTGTCGGACCTGATCCGCACTGTTGGATCAGGTCCGACAGACCTTTGGTAAATAGGGGCCAAAATCTTCAATTACTATTGATTGATCACAAACAAAAAAAGGGATTTGGCTTTTTTTTTTTCCTTTCTTATGAAAATTATATTCAATATTTTTTATAAACAAAATAACAGAATAAAATCAAACATATTTTCGGTACAGAAAATCTACTTGCTCAAATAACATTCCCAAAGTTGCTCTAATTATAGAGATTTTGAGTTTAACATTATCTTCAAGACAACGCTGAGTGCTTTTGTCTTCAGTTTCAGTAGTTGATGTTGTAGATATACATCTGTAGAATAACAAAAACAAAACAATTAGTATTTAACTTTACATATCCATATTCAATTTATAATATGATTATCTGTTCACAATTATTATCTCCTGCTGGTGTATTATCTATAGCATCGACTATATTAGCTTCTACACTTTTGTCCACTCCTTTAAAGCTTCAGACCCAATTCTTAAAAATATTCAATATTTAATATTTTCCAGAAAAATTGTTTTTTTTTTAAGAGTAATGAGTATGAAACAATACCTTTATCTTCCATCATTGTTCTTAAAACTTTAATTCTTGGCTGACTATCATCTGAACTCAACCCTTCACCTAATGGCACACTATCGACAGTTTGAAAATCATCTATTTTAGCCATATTTTCTAGGTCTTCAATGGTAATATCTGTTACAGTAATAAAAAGGATAAACATAAACAACTATGAAGCCAAAAACTATTTTAAAAATATAAATTATATGTTAACTATTACCTGTATGTGTGTTTACACTCATTTGTTGAAAACTTTGATATGGATTGGGGGATAATTCAATATCCAATAGTGTTAGTGGCATAGGTGGAGATAAAGTTTCCACCAACATTGACCGAAGGTAGCATGGTGGCTATTAACCCTTAATTTTCTTACTTCGCATATCTATAAACATATAAATATAAAAAAAAAATCAAAACTTCCAATAAAAATTAACATAGAAAAATATTTAACAAATTTCTTAAAAATTTGGAAGTTATGCATGCTACTCCAATTTTATTAATAGTATATTTTTTAAGCAAGAATTTAAATTTAATTCTACTAACACAGTTCTGCGTGCTTATTTTTCTAAAAATTAAAATTATAATGAAAGATTCATAGACAGGCAAACTTCGGTTGAGCACCCTGGATAGCGCTTAATTATTGGTATGTATATTTATCAAACAATAAGCAAGTGGTACCTAGATGCTGAATCGAAAACGGTCATGCTCTTAATCGTTCAATCCAGTTTTTTTAAATAAAGATAACAATAGAACTAAGAATTATTGTTAATAGGATTAAATTATCAATTTTATATAAATGCTTCTATGTTTAAAGTTACTCAAAAATAACATTTTGTTTAGTATCTATTTCAGTGTTACATATGTGTATATATATTATAATTTATTTTTGATTACAGTTTATTTTTATAAAATGAAAATATTTTTTTTTTTGGTATTCTTTGTAAGATTTTAATAAACCAATATTTATTGCATTATTTGTTGACAAATGTTTTGGTTTTCGTTATTTTCAATTTGTAGCACAACTATTGTCACTATTTGCTTCCTCCAAAAAGCTTATTGGATTAATGTTACATAAATTATATGTACAATGACAATGTTTGAGATATATGAGCCACCAGAACTTCAGAAACTATTGAATGGAAAGCTAAATTAATAATAATAAAAAAAAAAGTGATAAGAGTAAGCCCTCAAGGATTATGGAATTTGAATATGGCCCTACCTAGGAGCTGTTAAAACTTTAAATTACAATAAAACAAAGAAAATTACCTTGTTAAAGTCTTTAGAAAAGTTGTTTTAAATTACAAGTTCTATCTGAATCCAGAAACTTTTACTTTTGAATAGACTATCGATTTGTAAGTGTACAATTCAATGAGACAGTAAAATGGATTAACACCAGCTATTGAGGGATTAAATAAAACAGATAACATTATGTAAAAGAGTTATAGAAGGAAGTGTTTCCTAAAGAAGATAAGCCTTTGTGTATAAAGTTGTGTTATATCACCTTCTCTTTATACTCTGTAGTGCAGTCACATTGCCTCTTATAATAGGTTATTATCTGCATGTTGTCCATCGTTCTGTGTAGATCTGTGTGTTGTGGGAGTGTGTATGTGCCCCTGTCCCTTTAAGGCAGAGTGCCCCTTTAAGGCTATATGCATTGTAACTTTTCTGACATCAAGTCATTTTGTCAATCTGTGCCCCAAGTGTTTTTTATGCACAAAAAGGTGCATAATTTAAAAAAAAAAAAAAGTGCATGTTTTTTGATGCAGATCTATAACAAAAACATTGATGGCTTTAATTGGCAGATTGTATACTGCTGATTAAAGCTGTCAACATCTATGTCAGAAAGCAAGCATACTAAGAAAAAAAGAAAAAAATATTATTCCTCTTAAACACATTTGTAAATGTGCAAAAAAAAATAGTTATCACAAAAGTTCAGACTTGAGTACCAGTTTGTTTCGCCTTTGACATTTGCTTAAACAAGTTTTTTTCACTTACTGTGTTTCCAATGACTTGTCATACCAGCAGCAGAGTATAAAATGTATAAAATATTGCTTCATTAGGTTTATTTTTTGTATATTAAGTAGCTGGTTTTGTTCTTTGAAACCATAACTCATCAAAATGGGCTGAGCATGCAGGGAAATTAGATCACCTTATTTTACCACTTTCTGTACACACAACTGCTTCTTTATATTATCTCTGTCTGTAAACCAAAGTCAATACTTATAGAGAACAATTGAAAATTAACCTTTTATTACTTAGCTCTCCTAACACCCACAGAAAATGTAATTTCTTCTGCTGGCTGTGTTTACACATCATTTCTATAGCCTTTACTTAAGTATAGGAACTTTCTACCACCTCCTGAAATAACTCAATTTTCACCCTTACATTCAGCAGTGTGTATCTGTGCTTAATGCTCCGGGGGGGGGGGGGGGGCATCGGTGTGGGGGGGGGGGCATCATTTTGATCTCAGACCCAGGCAGCAAAATGTCTTGAGCCAGCCCCGAGTACTGTTAAAAACTATACGCTGCCTTTGGAAGAGTGGATCTGAGAGTAAATTAGTAAACATATGCTTCTGATGTACGATGACACTCTGAAAAAGATAAAACATAAGGAGGTTAGTAGGAGGATCCCCAACATATAGCCCTGACAGGGCTAAAATCTATCTCTACAGGGTGAAGCCTAAGAGAACCAAGGAAACCATATTGCGAGTGATAGAAGGAAGTGTTATCTGAATAGAAGGATGGTATATTGTAGACACAAATAACAACTGTTTACCTAAAAATTTGGCCATTTGAATAAATTGGACTTTTTTCGATATATGCATTATATGATGAGAGTCCCTGATATACCATTTATTATACTTTTAGTGGTATTCATTTTTGTTTATTCTCTCTTTGTTTTTGTTATTAAACATCTTCCTGACTTTAAAGGGGGATAATATGGAGACCTAGCTTAATGTAGCATAACAAAGGAAAACATACTAGTGTGTATTTGGTCTAAGTTATCTCCTTGCTAGGATTCAAATTTATCCCTAGAAGGCTATATATAGTCAACTGATAATAACTGTCTCCCCTTAGGGAATTGGTGATGAGAGCCTAGGCTCTAATATACACCCAATTGCAAACTCTAGGGGAAAAAGCATAATATAAATTACAGGTTAATGGATATTTTGCAGATCTGATTGTACATGTATTATAATTGAAGAAGGTAATTGCAAGAAAGAAGTTAAGAACTTACGGGTATATGCACGGTTTATATTTTGGAAGAATATTGTAGGCTGAATATACAAAATATGGCTGCTAAGCTTTATCTTTATGTATAAACAAATGGATAAAAGCGCTACGTATTACTGCTGATTTATGTACAGCTTTTATTTTGTAAGGATACGGAAATATAGCTATACAAATTAAATAGCTGGGAGGTTTGATGTCGGCACAACTGTAAGCAATCTGTATGATAATAAATATCTTTGAATTAAAATAAACGGGGACTGGAAAGGTGCTCTATTCAATTAGGAAATTGACCTGCTCCTGCTATATTCTACGGCATTATACGCCGCTTACTGGGTATATAGACTGGTTGGGATCAGGTTAATATTAAGTTATATTACAATAAAATTGCAGATATTTGTGCAGCCATCATCCCAATTAAGGTAACCAGGGATACCGGCTCTGGCTACCTACTGAATCAAATTATTTAATTACTTTAATTTAGGATAGTAGCTCAGGTTACTGCCGCAGGGTACAAACAAAGCATGTAATTTATTTGCCTAGAAATGAGACAAAATTAAAATATAGTGTCTTATTTAAAACTAAGGGACTAGGTTAACACTCCCCCAGAAAAAAACTGTATATTTATATCTCTCTACACCTCCTAAAGAGGAGATCTAAAGAGCACAGTACATGTTAGATGTTATATTCACAACTCACAGATATATATATATTAAGGGTAACACACAGAATTTTTCTCTTCTTTTTTCCTTTTGCCTCTTTCGTTTTCTTTTTTTTTTTCTCGATTTAACACATGGATACATTTATTACCAACCCACACATCACAATGTCTAAATGACAAAAAACACGCTTCCACCAAGAAGTCACAAGGTGAAACCTCCTTAGACAGAGTAGTAGAAGAAGGCTTACTTTCAGGGGAAGGAGATACAATTGTCAGAAAATTGTCAGAAATGTTAATCCCACACTTTGATAAAATTCAATCTGAAGTATCTAATTTAGCAGAGTATCTAAAGAACTTTTCAGGGAGAATGCAGGAAGCTGAGGAACGAATATCCGAATTAGAAGATAGCCAAACTAGATTACAGCAGGCACAAAATTAGAATAGTACTCAAATTACGGATTTAATTTTGAAGATAGAGGATTTAGAAAATAGAGCGCGCAGGAGCAATGTAGGAATCATAGGCCTGCGAGAGGGAAACAAGTACAACGCCTTACAGGAATTCATATCAACCCAGCTACCTAGGAAATTAGGGTTTGAGGAAAAGGAAATACCACTAAGGATAGAAAGAACTCATAGAATTGGAACTGTAAGGAAAATTCTATAGATCAGAGACCCAGACCAGAAATAGCAAAGTTTTTGGACTTTCAAGATAAGGTAAAATTCATGAATTTATACAGGAAAAAAGGTAACTTGTAAATGGATGGTAAAAGGATTTTAATGTATAGTGAATACTCGATGGAGACTCTAAGAGAAGAAAAATTACCCCCTTTGAACAAATCTAATAGCAGCGGGACATAAGGTGGTGGTCATTTACCCAGCTAGACTGAAATATGTAGGAGCAAAAAAAATAATTTAAGGACCCGGAAGAAGTGAAACACTTTTTTAAATTACAAGAAACGTATGCTATAGTAACACACTGAAACAGGATTAGTTATTTGGGGTTATGAATATTTCAGCTATATGTTGTACAATTATGCACCGTAAAGTTAACAAAGCAAATAAATAGGAGGGGATCCCCCTCCCCCCCCATTTTTTTTCTCCCTCCCTCTACTCCGCCCTCTTCCACCTTTTCTGCCTTTTCTCTTTTCCTCTTATTATAAGTATCATATATGATAATAGAATAGTATGTTAATAGTTTAAATTGATATCATGGAATGTTGGTGGAATAACATCTCCCATTAAAGAGAAGGCCATAATAAAATATTTAAAACACTCAGGCACAGATATTGCCTTAATTCAGGAGACCCATTAGAAAGATGTAATTGGATTGGAGAAATTATAGCATCTAATTGTATGGCTAGGAAGAATATTGTGTCGCTATATTTATTAACAAAAATCTAAACTATAAAATTTTGGAAAAGTGATTGACCCTAATGAAGGCGTAGTTATTATTAAAATTGATATTTACAATATGCAACGTATATGGCCCTAATGAGTTCAATAAAAAAAAATCGGGATGATTTACAGTGTAAATTGCTGGACTTTTTAGATACTAGGATAATCTTGGGAGGAGATTTTAATATGGTACCCAAAATGCCAATTGATAGGTTTAAGATGGGAAATAGAAGTATAAAAGGTAAATATTCTAGTAAAGAAACCAAGGTATTCAAAAGTATATATGCAAATTTAGGATTACGGGATATCTTGAGGTATAGAAATCCGACAGTACGTGAATATACCTGTGACTGAAATGCTCACAAATCCCACTCCCGGATAGAATTATTACTGATAACAAAGAATTTGTTATCAGTAACAAAGGAGGAATAGGAATAGGGGTAGAGGGAGGGAGATCCCTCCCTTTTCTTAATTTATTTTTCTCTTATCTGCTCCTTCTTGTTTTGTTATGGTGACCTGAACATATATAGACCGAGTGAAGCCATATTGTCATAAATATATAAATTGGTTTTTGAAAGGTAGGAAGCCCGAGTGGCTCCAAATGTCAAAGAAATATTGTTAGAATGAGTATGAAAATAGGAAAAGGGGAACAAACAGACACTCACTAGGGATAGAATACTCTTGTACAGTTTATTTTTCTTTTTTCTCTTTCTTTAGTGATAACTAAGATACAAGATATGCAAAAGGGATGTAATACAAAAACTTTATGTTAGAGGAATGTTTCCTTGAAATGAAATGTAAACTGCTGTACCCTTGTATATATAAGAATGTGATATTTCTAGATTTTTCTTTCTGTCAATATTGAAAATGCTTTTTAACCCACTATAATTACGGTCTCCTGCTTTCTTTTTAAAGGTTTGTTATATGATTCATATATGTTAAATAAATTGCTGCTCTTTTATATGAAGTCTCAATTACTTTGTTGGAGTAACCCTTTGCAATAAATTTCTCTTAAGTTCTAATGCTTCTTTGTTAAAATCCTCCCATTTTGTACAGTTCCTCCTTAGGCGCTGGAACTGTCCAAATGGGATATTTCTTATCTAGCTAGGGTGGTGCCCGCTTTTAGCATTAAGATAACCATTGCTGTCTGTTGGTTTCTTATATAATTTGGTCTGGATATTTCCTTTTTCGTGAAATAAAATAAGATCCAGAAATTCTATTTCTAAATTATTTATTTTGTCAGTAAAGGTTAAATTACTTTTATTGTTATTGATATATGAAATACAATTCCTCAAATTGATATCTTTACCTTTCCAAATCATCAGGATATTGTCAATGATTCTTATCCAAACGAAGAAGATATCCTGCAGAAAAGGATTATTTTTCCAAATATAATTATTATCCCAGAAACCCATGTACAGATTGGCATACCTTGGGGCCAATGTGGTGCCCATTGCTGTGCCACTGGCCTGTTGGAAGAACACATTGTTAAAACAAAAATAATTTATTTCTAAGATAAATTTAATACAGTCTAATAGGAGCTCTTTATGAGAAGGTGGGAGTGAAGTGTGTGCATTTAGGCAGAAACTAATGGCTTCCACCCCCTTAGAGTGTGGAATATTAGTATATAGAGCACTAACATCTAAAGTCATCCATCTATAATTGGATTCCCACTTGATATCAGAATTTGTTTCAGTGGGGTGTCACATATATAAGATGTTAAAGTGGGGACAATTGGCTGTAGAAATGGATCTACTTACTCTGATAACTTTGATGTAATGGATCCAATACCAGGGACTATTGGTCTACCAGAGGGGCAGATTGCATCTTTATGGATATTAGGTAGGTGATAGAAAGTGGACACTTTATGTGTATTCTGATTCAGAAATTTAAATTCATAATCATTTAAAATATATTGGGATTGGGCAGTATTTAGGTGTAATTTGTAATCTTGTAGGTAGGCATCTGTAGGGTCCACTTTTAATTTCATATAAGTTGAGGTATCATTAAGAAGTCTATTTGCTTCAGTGAGATAATCTAATTTATCCTGTATAACTTTACCTCCTCCCTTATCTGACTCTCTAATAATGATGTTATCATCTTTACTTAGCGAATCAAGCATTTCTTTCTCATTTTTTGAAAGGTTATCATTTTTTATTTTGTAATTTAGTTGTTTAAATCCACTTCAACCAGGTTGAGTAATACTGGGATGAAATTACCTTTGTACTGTACTGAAAAAAATTGAAGGTGGTTTAAATGTTGTATATTTACCATACTCTATGTTAGTATTACTTCACTGTCTATCACCTCATTTCCCGTAATTGTTAGTGTTATAATTATCATCGGTCCCTACTAGCTCCTCCAATAACATAAGAGCTTTGAGATCTTTATCATCCAGCAACTCAATATTAGCACTAGATTCATTAGTACTTGAACACTTTTTCTTTCTGTAATTTTTGGAAACGTCTCTTTAGGGTAAGTTTTCTTACAAACATATGCAGATCAATAAAGAGATTAAAAGCATTAAGGCCTCTAGTAGGTTAAAATGAAAGTCCCTTTTTGAGTATATTTTGTTCTTTTTCCATAAAGCTTCTTGAGGAGAGATTGAATGTTTTGATTGTTTCTAACTTTGTAGTAATATCAAGTATCTGGTTTGTCTTGTTCTTGTGAGTTGAATTCTTTGACCAGCTCTGCATCTTCTCTTTCGTCCTCGAGCCTTCTTTTTTGTGGGATCCTTCTCCACTGAGGAGTCTGAGGAAAACATTGTGGATGCAGGTCTGGGTGAACTTCCTATATTTACAGGGTTCCCCCTATAGGTTGTGTGTTTTTTGTGTGTGCGTTTTTCTTAAAAAAAAAAAAAAAAAAATTGTGAGTGATTTATGTTGTTTCCATTATTAGTCCGTTGTCTGGTATATTTATCTTGTTGTTCATATGCGTTGGTATCGGTTGAATTCAAATAGTATCTTGACCTTGTGTGATTCCCAAAGTCATTGTGTCTGCAATTTTCTCAATTTTTATTTTTGTTATTATTATTATTAATTCTATTGTGATTATTAAAATTTTTAGAGATAGCACATGTGCTCTTGTTTGTTTTCCACTGTCTAGAGGAATCAGGTTGCTGCAAATCTATTTTAGAAGGCATTCTTGATCTCTGTAAATTTAATAAAGTTTCTAAAATCTTTATTTGTGGCATAATCAGGGGAGTAAATTAGGTCCCCAGAAATCACCAGATTATTCTCCATATCAGGATCAGTTGTAAATACTTCCTCTTCAAGATCTTCCCAGACATATACTCAAAAAGGGACTTTCATTTGCACCTTCTAGAGGCCCAAATGCTTTTAATCTTTTTATTGATCTACATAAGTTTGTAAGAAAACTTACCCCAAAGAGACATTTACAAAAATTACAGAAAGAAAAGTGTTATGTATTAATGAATCTAGATCTAATATTGAGTTGCTGGATGATAAAGATTTCAAAAGCTCTTATGGTATTGGAGGAAGTAGCAGGGACCGGTGATAATTATAATGCAAATAATAAGGGAAATGAGGTGATAGACAGTGAAGTAATACTAACATATGGTAAATATACAACATTTAAACAATGTTCAATTTTCTTCACAGTACAGTACAAAGGTAATTTCATCCCAGTATTCTCCAACCTGGTTGAAGAGGATTTAAACAACTAAATTACAAAATATAAAATGATAACCTTTCAAAAAATGAGAAAGAAATGCTTGATTCGCTAAGTAAAGATGATAACATCATTATTAGAGAGTCAGATAAGGGAGGAGGTAAAGTTATACAGGATAAATTAGATTATCTCACTGAAGCAAATAGACTTCTTAATGATACCTCAATTTATATGAAATTAAAAGTGGACCCTAAAGATGCCTACCTACAAGATTACAAATTACACCTAAATACTGCCAAATCCCAATATATTTTTAATGATAATGAATTTAAGTTTCTGGATCAGAATACACCAAAAGTGGCCACTTTCTATCACCTACCTAAAATCCATAAAGATGCAATCTGCCCCTCTGGTAGACCAATAGTCTCTGGTATTGTATCCCTTGCAACAAAGTTATCAGAGTATGCAGATACATTTCTACAGCCTATTGTTCCCACTTTAACATCCTATGTACATGACACCCCACTGAAACAAATTCTGATATCAAGTGGGAATCCAAAATATAGATTGATGACTTTAGATGTTAGTGTGCTATATAGCAATATTCTACACATTAAGGGGGTGGAAGCCATTAGTTTCTGCCTAAATGCACACACTTCTCTCCCACCTTTATATTATATATAATTATATTTGGAATAATAATCCTTTAATGCAGGATATCGTCATTTAGATAAGATTCATTGACGATATCCTGATGATTTTGAAAGGTAATGATATAGATTTAAGGAATTTTATTTCATATGTCAATAACAATAAAAGCAATTTAACCTTTACAGACAAAATAAATGATGTAGAAATAGAATTTCTAGATCTTATTTTATTTCAAGAAAAAGGAAATATCCAGACCAAATTATATAAGAAACCAACAGACAGTGTATGTCTATGAGTAAGGCCTTAAGGCCAAAACATGTCAGACAGAACGTTTTTCCTCATGCTGTTTGAGCTTTTTTAAAGAAATTAAATAGACGCTTGGATTTTTTACGATGATTGTGCTGGCTTTTCCTAACTTTGTCTTTGGAGCATTTTCCCTATGCTGCCGAGCACATTCAGTTTGTTAAATGGGAAATCTTTTTGCTTAAAGAAAACTTTCATTGGTTAAACAGTGGTTACACATGAGGAGGGGGCCGGGCTGACAGGCAACGCAGATCCAGTGCAGACGGAGTCAGAGACCAAAAAAGATGTTGCATCTGGGAGTACAGCTACTTTGAATCTTGTATCAGTGGTTCCCCACAGAAGAGTAAGAGGTAACACACCGGAGCAAAAGGAGACACTCACCTGATGCGTGTGCTGCAATCTGGCCGCAGATGCCGAGAGTGAGTTCCAGGTATCCAGAGGATCCGGATTGTATGTTTTTCCTTACTCTTGGGGGCCATGAGAGTCTTGAACTTAAACTGCAAGACGGTATTGCTATAATACTAAATGACCTCCTCCCATATCCTGATGGTGATATATGCTTTTCCACCCCTCTCCTTGTTACCACCTAGTGCATGAGCACCCGCTCACTTGGGAACTTCGATTGCTTTAATTATATATATATATATATATATATATATATATATATATACTGTATATATATATATATATATATATATATATATATATATATATATATACAGTTGTGCTCTTAAATTTACATATCCTGGCAGAATTTATGATTTATTGGCCATTTTTCAGAGAATATGAATGATAACATAAAAACTTTTCTTTCACTCATGGTTAGTAATTGGCTGAAGCCATTTATTATCAATAAACTGTATTTACTCTTTTTAATAATAATGACAACAGAAACTACCCAAATGACCCTGATCTAAAGTTTACATACCCCAGTTCTTAATACCGTGTATTGCCCCTTTTAACATCAATGACAGTTTGAAGTTTTTTGTGGTATTTGTGGATGAGGCTCTTTATCTTCTCAAATGGTAAAGATTCCCATTCTTCCTTTCAAAAAGCCTCCAGTTCCTGTCTTGCATGAACTGCCTGTTTGAGATCTTCCCAGAGTGGCTCAATGATATTGAGGTCAGGAGACTGAGATGGCCACTACAGAACCTTCACTTTATTCTGCTGTAGCCAATGACAGGTCGACTTGGCCTTGTGTTTAGGATCATTGTCATGTCGGAATGTACAAGCACGTCCCATGCGCAGCTTCCGGGCTGGTGAATGCAAATTTTCCTCCAGTATTTTTTGATAACATACTGCATTAATTTTGCCATCAATTCTGACCAAATTTCCTGTGCCTTTGTAGCTCACACATCCCCAAAACATCAGCGATCCACCTCTGTGTTTCACAGTAGGAATGGTGTACCTTTCATCATAGGTCTTGTTGACTTCTCTCCAAATGTAGCGATTATGGTTGTGGCCAAAAAGCTACATTTTGGTCTCATTACTCCAAATGACTTTGGGCCAGAAGGTTTGAGGCTTGTCTCTCTGCTGTTTGGCATATTGTAGGTGGGATACTTTGTGGCATTTGCGTAGTAATTGCTTTCTCTGGTGACTCGACCATGCAGCCCATCTTTCTTCAAGTGCCTCCTTTTTGTGCATCTTGAAACATCCACACCACATGTTTTCAGAGAGTCCTGTATTTCACCTGAAGTTATTTGTGGGTTTTTATTTGCACCCTGAACATTTTTCCGGACAGTTGTGGCTGAAATTTTAGTTGGGCTACCTGACCGTGGTTTGGTTTCAACAGAACCCCTAATTTTCCACTTCTTGATTAGAATTTGAACACTGCTGATTGGCATTCTCAATTCCTTGGATAGCTTTTTATATCCCTTTCCTGTTTTATACAGTTCAACTTCCTTTTCCCGCAGATCCTTTGACAATTCTTTTTCTTTCCCCATGACTCAGAATCCAGAAATGTCAGTGCAGCACTGGATGAAAGTTGCAAGGGTCTGTCAGGAGTCCAGAAATACATTGAACTTTTATACACACACACTAATTACAAGCAAACAGATCACAGGTGAGGATGGTTACCTTTTAAAGCCATTCAAACCCCTTTGTGTCAACTTGTGTGCATGTTATCAGGCCAAAAGCACCAGGGAATGTAAACTTCTGATCAGGGTCATTTGGGTAGTTTCTGTTGTCATTATGATTTAAAAAGAGTAAACACAGTTGATTGATAATAAATGGCTTCAGCCAAACACTAACCATGAGTGAAAGAAAAGTTTTTGTGTTATTATTCATATTCTCTGAAAAATGGCCAAGAAATCATAAATTCTGTCAGGGTATTTAAACTTATGAGCACAACTGTATATTTAAGTTCATTTGAACCCTTCACAGTCAGGTATATAAAAACATGAAAAAACATATTTATGCAATATTCATATTTAATAAAGTGTTTTACTATGTATTTATGCATTTACTGTAAATATTTCAGATTCCTACATCCTTCACATATAATATGTTTTAAGTATATTTAAATAGATGTTCCTATATATATATATATATATATATATATATATATATATAATATTTACACTTTATCAGAAGCAGGACATTCATTACTTAATAAAGGTTTATCCTTTATTCCCACTCCTAACAGTGACCCCTTCGACTTACAGGTGGATTTATGTCGCTTTCATTGACAATTAAAAGATCATTTTAAGAATAGTCCTGTCTATACTCATAAGCCCTCTAAAGTAGTGAGCACTTTTGAACCTATTAATGCCCATACTTCTATAAAAACATACACTCGTATGTGCAATTCTGACATGGTTGAACAAAAGGTGACTGAGTCTGCTACTTGGGATAATCTAACGAATGCTGAAAGAAGTGCTTTAAAAAACACTTATGGAGGACAGCACCATTGTGATTAGGCCCGCCGATAAGGGCGGAGCCATTGTTTTGATGGATTATTCCCAGTATCAGGCTGAAGCATTACGTCAGTTAAGTGATGGCTCTACATACCAAAAACTTACATTCAATCCCACAAATATGTTATAGACACAGGTTGATAATTTTTTGACTTTGGCCCTGAATGCCAATTACATTGATGAAGATGTTTTCCATTACTTAACAGTTGATAAACCAATTTGCCCTATTCTGTATCTGTTACCCAAAGTCCATAAAAGCCTGAGCAATCCTCCTCGGCGTCCAATAGTTTCTGCCAGGGGCTTTGTTTTTCAGCCCTTGGCCAAATACATCGACCATTTTTTGCAATTAGTTGTTCAGTCTACTGTCTTGTATTTACGAGATTCAGTTGAATTAATTTCCCAATTAAGCATCTTACAGCATATTCAACCAGCTGATATACTAGTCACTATGGATGTTGTTAATTTATACGATCATTCCCCATACACCTGGTTTAGAGATGGTTAGACGTATTCTGACTGATAATGTACACTGTACTGGACCCCAAATTGAATTTTTGTTAGAACTAATGTAGCTATGTCTGGTGAAGAATTATTTCCGAGTCGAGGCACTGCGATGGGGTCAAATATGGCCCCATCATATGCCAATATTTATATGGCAATGTATGAGCAGGAATACATTTTTCCTCCTGGACAGAGCCCCATCATGTTCTATCATTGTTATATGGACAACGTCATTCTCTTGAGGAGAGGTAGTATACCATCCCTATTAGATTGGTTTCACCAACTCAACTCAATTAATTCTACTGTACGGTTCAAGATTGAGTATGATGTAGTTAGGAAACATTTCTTGGATGTAAAAATTTACAAAAAATACACTACTGCTGGTCCTAGACTGCACACTACTTTATTTAGTAGTTTCCACCCTCAATTCCAGAAGGTTGGAGTAAGTTACTCCCAGCTCCTGCGTGTCATACACAATAACACAGAGGAGCAGCAGAACTCCTCACTCAACAATTCATCACCTCCAAACCACCCAAATCACCGGATAAACGCTTGAACTTCATTACTCCTTATACACCTGCTTCGCACAGTGTACAGAAAATTGTACAACAACATTAGCCCATACTCTCGACAGATGCCAGCCTGCCATTCAATGGAATTCCACCACCAAGAGTGCTTTATAAAAGGTCAAGGAATTTACGTGATCTATTGGTGAAAACTGACACCATTAACAGCTACCAGGAAGGAACATGGTTACCAACAGGTAAAAAAGGTTGTTTTCAGTGGGGGAACTGTTCTATGTGTAATGGGCTGATAACGGGAAACCGATTACATCATCCCCACATGAATCAGATGTTCCAAATACGACACAGATTGACCTGCACATCCGATCACGTTGTGTATATCATCATTTGCCCATGCTCCCTGTACTATATTGGTAAAACCATCACCACATTCAGGGAGCGCCTGGCGAACCACAAATCGGCTATCAGACTGGCTCTTGAAAAAGATTGGTCAGATCAACCAGTGGCATGCCACATTCAGCAAGCTGGGCATACAATATCCAGTATGAGGACAATCTTGATTGACCATGTACCGAAGTTGAGGCGTGGCAGTGATCATGCTAAGGCACTTCTGAGGTTGGAATCAAGGTGGATTTATAAACTGGGGACACTCTCACCCCATAGGTTGAACACTATGATTGATTACAGCTGCTTCTATAAATAAGGACGGTCGGTCTTCTCTCCTCCAAAAATGTTTCTACCATACCCTTGCAACATGTTGCTAGTTGTGTCTACTAATTTTAAAATAAATGCCGGGTATCTGCTGGTGTATATTGATTGACACATATATGTTCCCAGATGTCGATTATATGTTTGCTGTTGGCATAATATATACTTGGGGCGTTTAAATTATATATTAGGGGGTTATTTGATTACCCCCTGTGGTATGCTACACCAGCAGTTAGATATTTTTATTTTTAATTTATGATTAGGTGGTTCCCTGATAGTATCACAAGCCTTTTTTCTATATAGCCTGTAGGTTCCCATGGTGACTAATAGCCTGGGTCATTATGTCATCTATCACAACGTCAACAGGGAGGAGTGTGCATGTGGTTGCGTCGCTGCTGGCTGACACATTGATATTTGCTTGGTGGTCACCTTGACAACGGGCGAGTGCTGATGACGTCCGACTCACGTGTGATCCTTGTTTACCATCACTTTAATTTAAAAAATGCAATGTACATTCATGATACAATTTGAACATTTTTTTGTTTTAAGTACAAATATTTTGCTTTTTCCAGTGATTGGGGTCCATAGCAATGTATGCTGCACTCTGTCTATTACATAATATAAAGTGATTGTGTAGAACAGTGAACAAGCTCATATACAGCTGGTCTCTGATTGATTAGAGTAAAAGATGATTTTAATGGGAGTATCCCATTTTCGTATGAAGTGCACAATAAAATTCATATTTTGAACATCATATAAAACAAATATTTGAACCAATCACACAAAAATAAGCAAGACAAAAATGTATTGTTAAGGTGCATCAAAATCATAACAAAATTCTTCACCAAAAATCTTATTTTACCAAAAATGTAAAATTTGTATGAAACTTACACAGGAATAAATCATGTTAAATATGCTCAGTGTAAATTGTAATTTTAGTACACTGGATGTGCAAAAAACACACAGAATTTGTACTTATAATTATAAAATGTAAAGCGTAACTGTTGTTCATTCGTTAAATGGGCTGCACATGGGTGTATATGAAATTGGCTCTCTAATCCCAGCTTAATTCTGTAAAGATTTTCTCTCTAGAGATCTCACAGTTTTTTTCTCAAAACACTATGAATACTAAAGACCCTAATAGAAAAGCACATGCATACAAAAATATAGGCAAATGTAAGACGCTATATACAGAAAGCAGAGTAATGTGATTTATATTGGCTTTCCCTGCTCACTGATAATTTTGCTCTATAGAGCTCCATTATTTTTTTTTATCAGGGCAGCCCAGCGAGAGTCGACAAGAAAACCTAAGTTTGATCTGGCGAGGTTTAGATCATTGCGCCCTCAGACTCTCTAGCTACACTCACATATCACCTAGTTACACCCCAGATCCTGTAGCCACACTCACATATCACCTAGTTACACCCCAGATCCTGTAGCTACACTCACATATCACCTAGTTACACCCCAGATCCTGTAGCTACACTCACATATCATCTAGTTACACCCCAGATCCTGTAGCTACACTCACATATCACCTAGTTACACCCCAGATCCTGTAGCCACACTCACATATCACCTAGTTACACCCCAGATCCTGTAGCTACACTCACATATCACCTAGTTACACCCCAGATCCTGTAGCTACACTCACATATCATCTAGTTACACCCCAGATCCTGTAGCCACACTCACATATCACCTAGTTACACCCCAGATCCTGTAGCTACACTCACATATCACCTAGTTACACCCCAGATCCTGTAGCTACACTCACATATCATCTAGTTACACCCCAGATCCTGTAGCTACACTCACATATCACCTAGTTACACCCCAGATCCTGTAGCTACACTTACATATCATCTAGTTAAACCCCAGATCCTGTAGCCACACTCAGATGCCCTAGCTACACCCTAGATCCTGTAGCTACAGTCACATATCACCTAGCTACACCCAAGATCATGTAGTTACACTCACATATCACCTAGCTACACCCAAGATCCAGTAGCTACACTCACATATCACCTAGCTACACCCAAGATCCAGTAGCTACACTCACATATCACCTAGCTACACCCCAGATCCAGTAGCTACACTCACATATCACCTAGCTACACCCCAGATCCTGTAGCTACACTCACATATCACCTAGCTACACCCAAGATCATGTAGTTACACTCACATATCACCTAGCTACACCCCAGATCCTGTAGCTAAACTCACATATCACCTAGTTACACCCCAGATCCTGTAGCTCTATAGAGCTCCATTATTGTTTTTTATCAGGGCAGCCCAGCGAGAGTCGACAAGAAAACCTAAGTTTGATCTGGCGAGGTTTAGATCATTGCGCCCTCAGACTCTCTAGCTACACTCACATATCACCTAGTTACACCCCAGATCCTGTAGCCACACTCACATATCACCTAGTTACACCCCAGATCCTGTAGCTACACTCACATATCACCTAGTTACACCCCAGATCCTGTAGCTACACTCACATATCATCTAGTTACACCCCAGATCCTGTAGCTACACTCACATATCACCTAGTTACACCCCAGATCCTGTAGCCACACTCACATATCACCTAGTTACACCCCAGATCCTGTAGCTACACTCACATATCACCTAGTTACACCCCAGATCCTGTAGCTACACTCACATATCATCTAGTTACACCCCAGATCCTGTAGCCACACTCACATATCGCCTAGTTACACCCCAGATCCTGTAGCTACACTCACATATCACCTAGTTACACCCCAGATCCTGTAGCTACACTCACATATCATCTAGTTACACCCCAGATCCTGTAGCTACACTCACATATCACCTAGTTACACCCCAGATCCTGTAGCTACACTTACATATCATCTAGTTAAACCCCAGATCCTGTAGCCACACTCAGATGCCCTAGCTACACCCTAGATCCTGTAGCTACAGTCACATATCACCTAGCTACACCCCAGATCCTGTAGCTACAGTCACATATCACCTAGCTACACCCCAGATCCTGTAGCCACATTCAGATGCCCTAGCTACACCCCATATCCTGTAGCTACACTCACATATCACCTAGTTACACCCCAGATCCTGTAGCTACACTCACATATCACCTAGTTACACCCCAGATCCTGTAGCCACATTCAGATGCCCTAGCTACACCCCAGATCCAGTAGCTACACTCACATATCACCTAGCTACACCCCAGATCCTGTAGCTACACTCACATATCGCCTAGCTACACCCAAGATCATGTAGTTACACTCACATATCACCTAGCTACACCCAAGATCCAGTAGCTACACTCACATATCACCTAGCTACACCCAAGATCCAGTAGCTACACTCACATATCACCTAGCTACACCCCAGATCCAGTAGCTACACTCACATATCACCTAGCTACACCCCAGATCCTGTAGCTACACTCACATATCACCTAGCTACACCCAAGATCATGTAGTTACACTCACATATCACCTAGCTACACCCCAGATCCTGTAGCTACACTAACATATCACCTAGTTACACCCCAGATCCTGTAGCCACATTCAGATGCCCTAGCTACACCCCAGATCCTGTAGCTACACTCACATATCACCTAGTTACACCCCAGATCCTGTAGCTACACTCACATATCATCTAATTACAACCCAGGTCCTGTAGCTACACTCACATATCACCTAGCTACACCCCAGATCCTGTAGCCATACTCAGAGTATGCAGAAAGCAGAGTAATGTGATTTATATTGGCTTTCCCTGCTCACTGATAATTTTGCTCTATAGAACTCCATTATTTTTTTTATCAGGGCAGCCCAGCGAGAGTCGACAAGAAAAACTAGGTTTGATCTGGAGAGGTTTAGATCATTGCGCCCTCAGACTCTCTAGTTACACTCACATATCACCTAGCTACACCCCAGATCCTGTAGCTACACTCACATATCACCTAGTTACACCCCAGATCCTGTAGCCACACTCAGATGCCCTAGTTACACCCCAGATCCTGTAGCTACACTCATATATCACCTAGTTACACCCCAGATCCTGTAGCTACACTCACATATCATCTAGTTACACCCCAGATCCTGTAGCTACACTCACATATCATCTAGCTACACCCCAGATCCTGTAGCTACACTCACATATCATCTAGTTACACCCCAGATCCTGTAGCCACACTCAGATGCCCTAGCTACAACCCAGATCCTGTAGCTACACACACATATCATCTAGCTACACCCTAGATCCTGTAAATACACTCACATATCATCTAGCTACACCCCAGATTCTGTAGCTACACTCACATATCACCTAGCTACACCCCAGATCCTGTAGCTACACTCACATATCACCTAGCTACACCCCAGATTCTGTAGCTACACTCACATATCACCTAGTTACACCCCAGATCCTGTAGCCATATTCAGATGCCCTAGCTACACCCCAGATCCTGTAGCTACACTCACATATCACCTAGCTACACCCCAGATCCTGTAGCTACACTCACATATCATCTAATTACAACCCAGGTCCTGTAGCCACACTCAGATGCCCTAGATACACCCCAGATCCTGTAGCTACACTCACATATCATCTAGCTACACCCCAGATCCTGTAGCTACACTCACATATCACCTAGCTACACCCCAGATTCTATAGCTACACTCACATATCACCTAGCTACACCCCAGATCCTGTAGCTACACTCACATATCACCTAGCTACACCCCAGAATATGTAGCTACACTCACATATCACCTAGCTACACACCAGATCCTGTAGCTACACTCACATATCACCTAGTTACACCCCAGATCCTGTAGCCACATTCAGATGCCCTAGCTACACCCCAGATCCTGTAGCTACGCTCACATATCACCTAGCTACACCCCAGATTCTGTAGCTACACTCACATATCACCTAGCTACACCCCAGATCCTGTAGCTACACTCACATATCACCTAGCTACACCCCAGATCCTGTAGCTACACACACATATCACCTAGCTACACCCCAGATCCTGTAGCTACACTCACATATCACCTAGCTACACCCCAGATCCTGTAGCTACACACACATATCACCTAGCTACACCCCAGATCCTGTAGCCATACTCAGATGCCCTAGCCACACCCTAGATCCTGTAGCCACACTCAGATGCCCTAGCCACACCCCAGATCCTGTAGCCACACTCAGATGCCCTAGCCACACCCTAGATCCTGTAGCCACACTCAGATGCCCTATCTACACCCCAGATCCTGCAGCCACACTCAGATGCCCTAGCCACACCCTAGATCGTGCAGCCACATTCAGATGCCCTAGCCACACCACAGATTCTGTAGCCACTCTCAGATGTCCTAGCCACACCCTAGATCCTGTAGCCACACTCAGATGCCCTAGCCACACCCCAGAGTAATTAGTCTCACTAAAAGCATCTAGCCAAATCATAGATAATCTAATAACTCTTTGCCACATCAGCTGGGCCATCTAGCCATACCCACACTAACTATACAGTCGCACTTTCAGGCCATCTGGCTCTGTCTATGGAACCCCCACAGATCTCCCTGGCTCAGTACCACAGTGAGCTCTGCAGCGTAAGCGCCTGCCCAGTTCCTGGAACTAACAATGATTTTCCTCATCATTAATGGCGCAGCATCATAAACTAACGGCTTTACACCAGCTTCTATTAGGGAAACTAGCTGAGTTTTAATAAAATAAAATAAATAAAAACTTCCCAATAGAGCCAGTAAATGGGTCTTGTAATTATCAGTGAATTTACTGGCACCTCCAATGTGCTTCCTCTTATTTTTCCATCCAACACTAGCCTTCCGATGGCTCACGAGTCACTATTAATACAAGCTGGGGCGCTCATATTTATTTAGTGGTTCAATAACTACATCCTGTGGCAGGATTAAGCTGTAACTATAATTTGTATCTTCTTATGTTATAAACTGAATGGGTTATTGTAAAGATCTTCTATAAGTGTGTGAGTGGGTGACCTTCATTCTTTGGATGCAAGGATTTTATTCCTAGATTGGCACTAGCTGCAGGGACATCTACAGAAAAATGTCCAAAGGGCAGAACAAAATAAAATGATCCAAATATAATAAAAGTGGCACCATATGTATCTTGTTGTCATGTTCTGTCTCAGGATGTTTTGAGAGAGCCTCATTGTCTGGAACAGTTGCTTTAAATGAAGATTAGTAGAAGCCATATAGATTGAAATGATAATATTTATTTAAACAACAAAATACTTTGAACAAATACCTGCAGGATATTTTAAATGTGCTATTCAGGTATGTTAAGTCCACATACGGCAGGAGTGGAAATAAACAAAGTAAGCAGAGTTGCAGATTCAAAAGGAAAGTCTTTCTCCTGGTAATACCAATTACAGGATTTGCACAAAGCAGGTAAACAAACTTGTAAACAGGTAGCAGGTTTAATGGTAAATTATTTGTCCTGGGAATAATTGAAGTGCAGGATTTGCACAAAGCAGGGAACAACCTTGTAAACAGGTAGCAGGTAAAGTATTTGTCCTGGTAATAACTGAAGTGTAGGATTTGCACAAAGCAGGGAACAAACTTGTAAACAGGTAGCAGGTAAAGTATTTGTCCTGGTAATAACTGATGTGCAGGAATTGCACAAAGCAGGTTGCAAACTTGTAAACAGGTGCAAAGGTGAAGTCTTCCTTCAAATAAGTACAGAAATACAGGAAACAGGTTCTGGCTTGTGACAAAACATAACGAATGTGAAGACAAAATGCAGTCTAAGAGCCATCCTTAAATAGGGAGGTTTTACACAGGATTGGTTCTGAGTAATTCCAAAATTAAAAGCACCTGTGTTTTGCACATGTATAATTACAAGTAAGATAAATAGTAATTAATTGGATCTTTTAAGTTCAAGCCTATTGCTAGACCTGGCTGTGGCTCAACACGCAAGCAAACCAACTGGCAAACACAGCCCTTCCTAGCAGAATGCCTCCCAGACTTTTTCTTTTTAGTCTGGAGGCTTGGTTCATGACACTTGTACACGAGAGCTGCACACCATTTTCTATGTGGTGGTTTATTGGCTTCAAAAAAGTTGGTTAAGTGAAGATTGTGCTTAGATATAAAGAGCAGAATTCAGAGGGTCATTTACCAATATTTCTTTCACGTCCTCCAGACGTATAGATGACTATGTGCAAGATATGCACATGCACAATTTTAGCATAAGCTCTGATTAAATAATTTATTTTACTTTGATATCAGTGTAAGTTATCCACAATTTTTTTTTTATGTTTCCTTGATTTTTTTATTGATTCTTTTAGAAAAACTACAAAATACAAAGATTATAGTTATACACATTGTTTACATTGCTGTTAATTTTACATTTATGAACTGTTTATTTATCAGTGTAATACAGAAAAGCAAAAAGGTAAAGATTATTTAATGCTTAACAACAGACAGGTGCATTTATCATGTAAATAGCTGTGGTATCACCTGGTTTATTAAGAAAACAAATGCAACACACAAATATCTTTAATAACACAGATTTGGTATTGAAATAGATCACAAATTGTAATATTAATTCTACCCGCCCTAATAGGAGGGCTTTATCGAAGACTCCGAGATCTGCCACATGAATCCTCGTATTACCGCCCTGGACTCTGTGAAGAGGGGTCAGATTAGAGTGACTCCCCAGTGTGATATACTTAATTGTATTAGCTTTAAAAGGAAGATATACTAATTTACACCCAGATTACAAGTTGTGCGCTAAACCCGGTGTGCAAATACCCCTTAAGATTTAGTGTTTCCGCACTGTCCATAGCGCTGCCATTACAAGTTACAGAAAAACCTTCTTGTGCTGTGCGTTATGGTGCATTAAGCTCCATACCACACAAAAACCAAGTCCTGACTTGATATGCTTGTGCACATTTTGCCCCATAGACATCAATGAGGAAAAAGTGTTAGAAAAAAATTAACACATGTGATTGTGACACTTCTGATGTCTATGGGGACAAGAAAGTTATGTATAAATCTAACACCCCAACATAAACCCCTAGTCTAAATACCCCTAATAAAACCACCCTGACATCGCCAACACTAAATAAATATATTAGCCCCTAAACCGCTGCCCCCGACATCGCCAACACTAAATAAATATATTAACCCCTAAACTACCACCTCCTGACATTGCCAACACTAAATAAATATATTAACCCCTAAACCGCTGCCCCCGACATCGCCAACATTAAATAAAGTTATTAACCCCTAAACCGTCGCCCCCTGTTGGCCCATTTATCAAGCTCCGCATAGAGCTTGAAGGGCCGTGTTTGTCCTTCAAACTCGCCAGAAACACCAGTTATGAAGCAGCGGTCTAAAGACCACTACTCCATAACCTGTCCGCCTGCACTGAGGAGGCGGACAGAGATTGCATGAAATCAACAATCAAATATGATTGGGTTGATTGACACCCCCTGCTAGCTGCCGATTGGCTGCGACTTTGCAGGGGGCGGCTTGCACCAGCAGTTTACAAGAGCTGCTGGTGCAATGCTGAATGTGCAGAGCGTATTGCTTTCAGCATTCAGTGACAGACATTTAATAAATAGGCCCCCTGACATTGCCGACACTAAATAAAGTTAAACCCCTAACTTGCCGTCCCCGGCATCACAAATACTAAACTAAACCTATTAACCCCTAAACCACCACTCACATTGCAAATACTAAAATAAACATATTAACCCCTAAACAGCCAAACACCCACATTGTGACTACATAAATTAAACTATTAACCCCTAAACCTAACACCCCCCTAACTTTAAATTTAACTTACAATATTACTACCTTCAATTAAATAAAAACATACCTGTGAAAAAAACCTGAAGCGTAAACTATAAATAAACCTAACATTACTATTTTAACAAAATAAAACATGATAAAAATAAAAAACCTAAATTACAATATAAAAAAATCCTAAAACTACGAAAAAAAATGAAAACTAATATTAAAAATAAAAAAGTCTAAAATTACAAATAATAAAAAAAATCTAAGATTACAGAAAATAATAAATGAAATTATCCAAAATAAAAAAAAAACCTAATACCCCTATAAAAACAAAAAAGCCACCCCAAAATATATAAAAAAAAAACTAATTAAAAAAAAACTTCCAATAGCCCTTAAAAGGGCCTTTTGTAGGGCATTGCCCTAAAGAAATCAGTTATTATTTTTTTTTTTTTTAAAAATGACAAAGTCTCTCCTAGCAATACAACCCCCACCAACCCAAAGCCCCAAAATAAAAAAGACCTAACTAAAATAAACCTAAGATACCCATTGCCCCTAAAGGGGAAATTATATGGGCATTGCCCTTAAAAGGGCAATCAACTCTTTTGCTGCCCATTAAAGAATAAAAAAAAGCCCTAATCTAAATGCCCATACAAATGCCCCTTTAGGGGCAATGGGTAGCTTAGGTTTATTTTAGTTAGGTCTTTTTTATTTTAGGGATTTGGGTAGCGGGTTTTAGGTTTATGGGTTAATATTTTAATTTTGTTTGTTGCAAGGTGGGTGTTTGGCGGTTTAGGGGTTAATAGGTTTTGTTGAGTATTTGCAATGTGGGTGTTAGCGAAGTGGGGGGTCAGCAGTGTAGGGGTTAATAAGTTTATTTAGTGTTAGCAATGCGGGGGTCAGTGGTTTAGGGGTTAATAGGTTTATTTAGTGTTGGCAATGTGGGGGTCAGTGGTCTAGGGATTAATAGGTTTATTAAGTGTTAGGGATGTGGGGGGTTGGCGGTTTAGGGGTTAATAGGTTTATTTAGTGTTGGTGATGTGGGTGGGTGGCGGGTTAGGGGTTAATAGGTTTATTATAATATTTGCAATGCAGGGTGGCGGTTTAGGGGTTAATAGGTAGTTTATGGATGTTATTGTACTTTGTAACACTTTTGTTATGAGTTTTGTGAAACATTTTTCTTTTGCAAAATCCATAACTACTGGTCTTTGATAGTGGATTGGATTGGGGCAGTATAAGCTATAACGCTAGCGGAATAGCCAGTCCGCACAACCTGTAATACGGGTGACACTCAAAAGCCATTTTTTGAGTACGGAATGGATCATTGCGGTATAGGCTAAAACGCTAGCGGTATAGCCATACCACCGCAAATTGTAATACAGGTGAGCTGAATATTCCGCTAACAAAGACCATTTTTTAATGGTATAGCCGTACTGCACAACTTGTAATCCAGGTCATAGTTTGTTAGTATATATATTCATTTTTCTTTAAATTAGATAGTCCATTTGTTTGGGTATTCATCTTGTAACAATGAAACAAATATTTCTATTTTTCATTTTGAATATGCATTCGTAACAAAACAAATGCATATGTCTAGTCTATAGGCTTGTGTGATTGTAAAGTCTCGACAGTACTATGAACCACTGAAGGCAGTTTGGTATTGGATGATATGTTCTGTGCTTTTAAATAGACAGTCAAGTCCAAAATAAACTTTCATGATTCAAATAGGGCATGCAATTTTAAACAACTTTCCAATTTACTTTTAACCCCAATTTTGCTTTGTTCTCTTGGTATTCTTAGTTGAAAGCAAAACCTAGGTAGGTTTATATGCTCATTTCTTAGACATTGAAGGTTGCCTCTAATCTGAATGCATTTTGACAGTTTTTCATCACTATCACTAGAGGGTGTTAGTTCATGTGTTTCATGTAGGTAACATTGAGCTCACGCACGTGAAGTTACCTAGGAATCAGCACTGATTGGCTAAAATGCAAGTCTGTCAAAAGAACTGAAATAAGGGTCAATTTGTAGAGGTTTAGATTCAGGGTAATTACAGAGGTAAAATGTGTATTATTATAACTGTGTTGGTTATGCAAAACTGGGGAATGGGTAATAAAGGGATTATCTGTCTTTTTAAACAACAAAAATTCTGGTGTAGTCTATCCCTTTAAGTATGTGAAAACGATGCATATAATACAGAGCCCCTTTAATAGAGAACTCCCTAAGGGTAGACCATGTGAGTATCAGCAGTGTTTTCTCTAGGTATGTGCCAAATTTCATCATTCGGACATGTGTTTGTCAAACTAACTAAAATATAGCCGCCTGTTGCAGCAATTGGCTATTCGGACATACTAGTATTAATGGGAAACTCACAAAGTTATGTATTTGCACAAATCTTTGTAAGCTTCCTTTTAAAACTAATATATTCAGCACAGAAAATAGCTGAATGCTGCTACCGCCGCCATTTTTGGAATTTGTTTGACAAACGCATATCTGAATAACGCATTGTGCACCTACCTAGTTTATATGTCCCATCTGGTGAACTTTAGATAATCAGCCCCAGTGTGAACCTTCATTTTGGTGGATCTAGATTAGAATCTCATTTCATTCTTCGGCATGCTAAAAAACACTGACTTTGTTCAAGGGGCCCATGCTAAAATACACTGACTGTGTTCAAGGGGCCCATGCTAAAATACACTGACTGTGTTCAAGGGGCCCATGCTAAAATACACTGACTGTGTTCAAGGGGCCCATGCTAAAAAACACTGAGTGTGTTCAAGGGGCCCATGCTAAAATACACTGACTGTGTTCAAGGGGCCCATGCTAAAAAACACTGACTGTGTTCAAGGGGCCCATGCTAAAATACATTGACTGTGTTCAAGGGGCCCATGCTAAAATACACTGACTGTGTTCAAGGGGCCCATGCTAAAATACACTGACTGTGTTCAAGGGTCCCATGCTAAAATACACTGACTGTGTTCAAGGGGCCCATGCTAAAAAACACTGACTGTGTTCAAGGGGCCCATGCTAAAATACATTGACTGTGTTCAAGGGGCCCATGCTAAAATACACTGACTGTGTTCAAGGGGCCCATGCTAAAATACACTGACTGTGTTCAAGGGTCCCATGCTAAAATACACTGACTGTGTTCAAGGGGCCCATGCTAAAATACACTGACTGTGTTCAAGGGGCTAATGCTAAAATACACTGACTGTGTTCAAGGGGCCCATGCTAAAAACACTGACTATGTTCAAGGGGCCCATGCTAAAATACACTGACTGTGTTCAAGAGGCCGATGCTAAAATACACTGACTGTGTTCAAGGGGCCCATGCTAAAATACACTGACTGTGTTCAAGGGGCCCATGCTAATATACACTGACTGTGTTCAAGGGGCTAATGCTAAAATACACTGACTGTGTTCAAGGGGCTAATGCTAAAATACACTGACTGTGTTCAAGAGGCCCATGCTAAAATACACTGACTGTGTTCAAGAGGCCCATGCTAAAATACACTGACTGTGTTCAAGGGCCCATGCTAAAATACACTGACTGTGTTCAAGGGGCCCATGCTAAAATACACTGACTGTGTTCAAGGGCCCATGCTAAAATACACTGACTGTGTTCAAGGGGCTAATGCTAAAATACACTGACTGTGTTCAAGGGGCTAATGCTAAAAAACACTGACTGTGTTCAAGGGGCCCATTCTAAAATACACTGACTGTGTTCAAGGGGCCCATTCTAAAATACACTGACTGTGTTCAAGAGGCCCATGCTAAAATACACTGACTGTGTTCAAGGGGCCCATGCTAAAATACAATGACTGTGTTCAAGGGGCCCATGCTAAAATACACTGACTGTGTTCAAAGGGCCCATGCTAAAATACACTGATTGTGTTCAATGGGCCCATGCTAAAATACACTGAGTGTGTTCAAGAGGCCTATGCTACAATACACTGACTGTGTTCAAGAGGCCCATGCTAAAATACACTGACTGTGTTCAATGGGCCCATGCTAAAATACACTGACTGCATTCAAGGAGCCCATGCTAAAATACACTGAGTGTGTTCCAGGGGCCCATGCTAAAATACACTGAGTGTGTTCAATGGGCCCATGCTAAAATACACTGGGGGCCCATGCTAAAATACACTGACTGTGTTCAAGGGGCCCATGCTAAAATACACTGACAGTGTTCAAGAGGCCCATGCTAAAGTACACAGACTGTGTTCAAGGGGTCCATGCTAAAATGCACTGACTGTGTTCAAGGGGCTAATGCTAAAAAACACTGACTGTGTTCAAGGGGCCCATTCTAAAATACACTGACTGTGTTCAAGGGGCCCATTCTAAAATACACTGACTGTGTTCAAGAGGCCCATGCTAAAATACACTGACTGTGTTCAAGGGGCCCATGCTAAAATACACTGACTGTGTTCAAGGGGCCCATGCTAAAATACACTGACTGTGTTCAAAGGGCCCATGCTAAAATACACTGATTGTGTTCAAAGGGCCCATGCTAAAATACACTGACTGTGTTCAAGGGGCCCATGCTAAAATACACTGACTGTGTTCAAGGGGCCCATGCTAAAATACACTGACTGTGTTCAAGGGGCCCATGCTAAAATACACTGACTGTGTTCAAGGGGCCCATGCTAATATACAATGAGTGTGTTCAAGGGGCCCATGCTAAAATACACTGACTGTGTTCAAGGGGCCCATGCTAATATACAATGAGTGTGTTCAAGGGGCCCATGCTAATATACACTGAGTGTGTGCACATACACACATATAAGTATTTACACATATTGGCCTCTAGTTATCAACGTGTCTACTTTACCTGCCTTCGCCGGTCCAATACGCCCGCCTAAGCTCGACTACCATCGCCGCAGCGGACCTGAAAAAAAAGCAGCGCACCAAGTACGGGGCCCATGCTAAAATACACTGACTGTGTTCAAGAGGCCAATGCTAAAATACACTGACTGTGTTCAAGGGGCCCATGCTAAAATACACTGACTGTGTTCAAGGGGCCCATGCTAATATACACTGACTGTGTTCAAGGGGGTAATGCTAAAATACACTGACTGTGTTCAAGGGGTAATGCTAAAATACACTGACTGTGTTCAAGAGGCCCATGCTAAAATACACTGACTGTGTTCAAGAGGCCCATGCTAAAATACACTGACTGTGTTCAAGGGCCCATGCTAAAATACACTGACTGTGTTCAAGGGGCCCATGCTAAAATACACTGACTGTGTTCAAGGGGCCCATGCTAAAATACACTGACTGTGTTCAAGGGGCCCATGCTAAAATACACTGACTGTGTTCAAGGGGCTAATGCTAAAATACACTGACTGTGTTCAAGGGGCTAATGCTAAAAAACACTGACTGTGTTCAAGGGGCCCATTCTAAAATACACTGACTGTGTTCAAGGGGCCCATTCTAAAATACACTGACTGTGTTCAAGAGGCCCATGCTAAAATACACTGACTGTGTTCAAGGGGCCCATGCTAAAATACAATGACTGTGTTCAAGGGGCCCATGCTAAAATACACTGACTGTGTTCAAAGGGCCCATGCTAAAATACACTGATTGTGTTCAATGGGCCCATGCTAAAATACACTGAGTGTGTTCAAGAGGCCTATGCTACAATACACTGACTGTGTTCAAGAGGCCCATGCTAAAATACACTGACTGTGTTCAATGGGCCCATGCTAAAATACACTGACTGCATTCAAGGAGCCCATGCTAAAATACACTGAGTGTGTTCCAGGGGCCCATGCTAAAATACACTGAGTGTGTTCAATGGGCCCATGCTAAAATACACTGGGGGCCCATGCTAAAATACACTGACTGTGTTCAAGGGGCCCATGCTAAAATACACTGACAGTGTTCAAGAGGCCCATGCTAAAGTACACAGACTGTGTTCAAGGGGTCCATGCTAAAATGCACTGACTGTGTTCAAGGGGCTAATGCTAAAAAACACTGACTGTGTTCAAGGGGCCCATTCTAAAATACACTGACTGTGTTCAAGGCGCCCATTCTAAAATACACTGACTGTGTTCAAGAGGCCCATGCTAAAATACACTGACTGTGTTCAAGGGGCCCATGCTAAAATACACTGACTGTGTTCAAGGGGCCCATGCTAAAATACACTGACTGTGTTCAAAGGGCCCATGCTAAAATACACTGATTGTGTTCAAAGGGCCCATGCTAAAATACACTGACTGTGTTTAAGGGGCCCATGCTAAAATACACTGACTGTGTTCAAGGGGCCCATGCTAAAATACACTGACTGTGTTCAAGGGGCCCATGCTAAAATACACTGACTGTGTTCAAGGGGCCCATGCTAATATACAATGAGTGTGTTCAAGGGGCCCATGCTAAAATACACTGACTGTGTTCAAGGGGCCCATGCTAATATACAATGAGAGTGTTCAAGGGGCCCATGCTAATATACACTGAGTGTGTGCACATACACATATAAGTATTTACACATATTGGCCTCTAGTTATCAACGTGTCTACTTTACCTGCCTTCGCCGGTCCAATACGCCCGCCTAAGCTCGACTACCATCGCCGCAGCGGACCTGAAAAAAAAGCAGCGCACCAAGTACGGGGCGATGAGCAGCGGACTGTGAGAGTTATCACTCATCCGATCTTGCTGCTCTTCGGCTTTTTGACAGCTTTATTGACAAGCTGTCACTAAGCACCCCCACTAACTATACTGTTCTATCCCCTATACCGGCGCCCCCGGAGCCCCCCGCAACTAAATAAAGTTATTAACCCCTAAACCGCTGCTCCTAGACCCCGCCACAACTCTTATAAATGTATTAACCCCTAAACCGCCGCTCCTGGACACCGCCGCCACCTACATTATACCTAGTAACCCCTATCCTGCCCCCCCATACCGCCGCCGATCAGCCAATAGAATGTGTGCTCAATCTGATTGGCTGATTGGATCAGCCAATCGGATTGAACTTCAATCTGATTGGCTGATTCAATCAGCAAATCAGATTTTTCCTACCTTAATTACGATTGGCTGATAGAATCCTATCAGCCAATCGGAATTGAAGGGACGCCATCTTGGATGACGTTTCTTAAAGGAACCTTCATTCGTTGTCGGGAAGAAGAGGATGGCTCCGCGTCGGCTCGTCTGAAGATTTCTCAGCTCCGCTTCGGATGGATGAAGATTGAAGATGCCGCTTGGATGAAGACTTCAATCGGATGGAAGACCACTTCAGCGCCGCCTTGATGTTGACTTCAATCGGATGGAAGACTTATTCAGCGCCCCTTGGATGATGACTTCTGCCTCTCCGGATCTCCTCTTCGGTTCCATCGGTGGTCGGCTGGCTGAAGACGGCTCAAGGTAGGATGATCTTCAGGGGGGTAGTGTTAGGTTTATTTAAGGGGGGTTTTGGTTAGATTAGGGGTATGTGGGTGGTGGGTTTTAATGTTGGGGGGTTGTATTTTTTTTTTACAGGCAAAAGAGCTGAATTCTTTGGGGTATGCCCCGCAAAAGGCCCTTTTAAGGGCTGGTAAGGTAATAGAGCTGGTAACTTTTTAATGTAGAATAGGGTAGGGATTTTTTTTTTATTTTGGGGGCTTTGTTATTTTATTCTGGGGCTTAGATTAGGTGTAAGTAGCTTAAAATTGTTCTAATATTTTTTAAATGTTTGTAACTTATTTTTTTTATTTTTTGTACTTTAGTTAGTTTATTTAATTGAATTTAATTGTAGTTATTTGTAGCTAATTTATTTAACTAATTTAATGATAGTGTAGTGTTAGGTTTAATTGTAACTTAGGTTAGGATTTATTTTACAGGTAATTTTGTATTTCTTTTAGCTAGGTAGTTATTAAATAGTTAATAACTATTTAATAACTATTCTAACTAGTTAAAATAAATACAAAGTTACCTGTTAAATAAATATAAATCCTAAAATAGCTACAATGTAATTATTAATTACATTGTAGCTATCCAAGGCCTAGATTTAGAGTTGGGCGGTAGCCGTCAAAACCAGCGTTAGAGGCTCCTAACGCTGGTTTTTACCGCCCGCTGGTATTTGGAGTCAGTCAGGAAAGGGTCTAACGCTCACTTTGCAGCCGTGACTTTTCCATACCGCAGATCATCCTACGCCATTTGCGTATCCTATCTTTTCAATGGGATCTTTCTAACGCCGGTATTTAGAGTCGTGGCTGAAGTGAGCGTTAGAAATCTAACGACAAGACTCCAGCCGCAGAAAAAATCAGTAGTTAAGAGCTTTCTGGGCTAACGCCGGTTTATAAAGCTCTTAACTACTGTGCTCTAAAGTGCACTAACACCCATAAACTACCTATGTACCCCTAAACCGAGGTCCCCCAACATCGCCGCCACTCTATTAAAAATGTTTAATCCCTAATCTGCCACTCCATACACCGCCGCCAGCTATGTTATCCCTATGTACCCCTAATCTGCTGCCCCTAACATCGCTGACCCCTATATTATATTTATTAACCCCTAATCTGCCGCCTCCGCTATCGCTGACACCTGCATATTTTTTTAACCCCTAATCTGCCGCTCTGTACACCGCCGCAACCTACATTATCCCTATGTACCCCTAATCTGCTGCCCCTAACACAGCCGACCCCTATATTATATTTATTAACCCCTAATCTGCCGCCCCCAACGTCGCCTCCACCTACCTACAATAATTAACTCCTAATCTGCCGACCGGACCACACCGCTACTATAATAAATGTATTAACCCCTAAAGCTAAGTCTAACTCTAACCCTAACACCCCCCTAACTTAAATATAATTTAAATCTAACTAAATAAATTAACTATTATTAAATAAATTATTCCTATTTAAAGCTAAATACTTACCTGTAAAATAAACCCTAATATAGCTACAATATAAATTATAATTATATTATAGCTATTTTAGGATTTATATTTATTTTACAGGCAACTTTGTAATTATATTAACCAGGTACAATAGCTATTAAATAGTTAATAACTATTTAATAGTTACCTAGTTAAAATAATTACAAAATTACCTGTAAAATAAATCCTAACCTAAGTTCTAATTAAACCTAACACTACACTATCAATAAATTAATTAAATACAATACCTACAATTATCTACAATTAAACCTAACACTACACTATCAATAAATCAATTAAATACAATACCTACAAATAACTACAATTAAATACAATTAAATAAACTAACTAAAGTACAAAAAAGTAAAAAAGAACTAAGTTACAAAAAATAAAAAAATATTTACAAACATTAGAAAAATATTACAAGAATTTTAAACTAATTACACCTACTCTAAGCCCCCTAATAAAATAACAAAGCCCCCCAAAATAAAAAAATGCCCTACCCTATTCTAAATTAAAAAAGTTCAAAGCTCTTTTACCTTACCAGCCCTGAAACGGGCCCTTTGCGGGGCATGCCCCAAAGAATTCAGCTATTTTGCCTGTAACAGCCAATAGAATGCAAGCTCAATCTGATTGGCTGATTGGATCAGCCAATCGGATTGAACTTGATTCTGATTGGCTGATTCCATCAGCCAATCAGAATTTTCCTACCTTAATTCTGATTGGCTGATAGAATCCTATCAGCCAATCGGAATTCGAGGGACGCCATCTTGGATGATGTCCCTTAAAGGAACCTTCATTCGTCGGGAAGTAGTTGGTGAAGATGGATGTTCCGCGTCGGCGGGATGAACATGGATCCAGAAGAAAGAAGATTGAAGATGCCGCTTGATAGAAGACTTCAGCCGGATGATGGACCTCTTCAGCTTCCGCTTGGATGAAGACTTCAGTCGGATCATGGACATCTTCAGCCCCCCGCTTGGGCTTGGATCAAGACATTGGAGGCTCTTCTGGATCAATCGGTGAACCTGGCGTGGTGAAGATAAGGTAGGAAGATCTTCAGGGGCTTAGTGTTAGGTTTATTTAAGGGGGGTTTGGGTTAGATTAGGGGTATGTGGGTGGTGGGTTGTAATGTTGGGGGGGGTATTGTATGTTTTTTTACAGGCAAAAGAGCTGAATTCTTTGGGGCATGCCCTGCAAAGGGCCCTTTACAGGGCTGGTAAGGTAAAAGAGCTTTTCTATTTTAATTTTAGAATAGGGTAGGGCATTTTTTTATTTTGGGGGTCTTTCTTATTTTATTAGGGGGCTTAGAGTAGGTGTAATTAGTTTAACATTGTTGTAATATTTTTCTAATATTTGTAAATATTTTTTTATTTTTTGTACTTAAGTTAGTTTATTTAATTGTATTTATTTGTAGGTATTGTATTTAATTTATTTATTGATAGTGTAGTGTTAGGTTTAATTGTAGATAATTGTAGGTATTTTATTTAATTTATTTATTGATAGTGTAGTGTTAGGTTTAATTGTAACTTAGGTTAGGATTTATTTTACAGGTAATTTTGTAATTATTTTAACTAGGTAACTATTAAATAGTTATAAACTATTTAATAGCTATTGTACCTGGTTAAAATAATTACAAACTTGCCTATAAAATAAATATTAATCCTAAAATAGCTACAATATAATTATAATTTATATTGTAGCTATATTAGGATTTATTTTACAGGTAAGTATTTAGCTTTAAATTGGATTAATTTATTTAAGAGTTAATTTATTTCGTTAGATTAAAATTATATTTAATTTAGGGGGGTGTTAGTGTTAGGGTTAGACTTAGCTTTAGGGGTTAATACATTTATTATAGTAGCGGTGAGATCCGGTCGGCAGATTAGGGGTTAATTATTGTAGGTAGGTGGAGGCGACGTTGGGGGCGGCAGAGTAGGGGTTAATAAATATAATATAGGAGTCAGCGGTGTTAGGGGCAGCAGATTAGGGGTACATAGGTATAATGTAGGTTGCGGCGGTGTACGGAGCGGCAGATTAGGGGTTAATTATAATATGCAGGTGTCAGCGATAGCGGGGACGGCAGATTAGGGGTTAATAAATATAACATAGTGGTCGGCGATGTTAGGGGCAGCAGATTAGGGTTACATAGGGATAATGTAGGTTGCGGCGGTGTACGGAGCGGCAGATTAGGGGTTAATAATAATATGCAGGGGTCAGCGATAGCGGGGGCGGCAGATTAGGGGTTAATAAGTGTAATGTTAGGGGTGTTTAGACTCGGGGTTCATGTTAGGGTGTTAGGTGCAGACTTAGGAAGTGTTTCCCCATAGGAAACAATGTAGCTGCGTTAGGAGCTGAACGCTGCTTTTTTGCAGGTGTTAGGTTTTTTTTCAGCTCAAACAGCCTCATTGTTTCCTATGGGGAAATTGTGCACGAGCACGTTTTTTAAGCTGGCCGTGTCCGTAAGCACCGCTGGAATTTAGAGTTGCAGTGGCGGTAAATATGCTCTACACTCCCTTTTTGGAGCCTAACGCAGCCCTTCTGTGAACTCTAAATACCAGCGGTATTTAAAAGGTGCGGGAGAAAAAAAGCCAAAGTAGCTAACGCACCCCTTTGGCCGCAGAACTCTAAATCTAGCCGCAAGGGTTTATTTTACAGGAAAGTATTTAGTTTTAAATTGGAATAATTTATTAAAGTATAGTGTAGTGTTAGGTGTAATTGTAACTTAGGCTAGTTTTTATTTTACAGTTTAATTTCTCTTTATTTTAACTAGGTAGCTATTAAATAGTTAATAACTATTTAATAGCTATTGTACCTAGTTAAAAAAATTGAAATTTGCCTGTAAAATAAAATAAATCCTAAAAAAGCTACAATATAATTATTATTTATATTGTAGCTATATTAGGGTTTATTTTAAAGGTAAGTATTTAGTTTTAAATTGAATTAATTTAGAGAAATATTATTTAGATTTATTTAATTAATATTTAAGTTAGGGGGGTGTTAGGGTTAGTGTTAGACTTAGGTTTAGGGGTTAATAATTTTATTACAGTGGCGGCGGTGTAGGGGGGGCAGGATAGGGGTTAATTAATGTATTATAGGTGGCGACGGTGTAGGGGGGCAGATTAGGGGTTAATATGTTTAATATAGGTGGCGGTGGGGTCCGGGAGCGGCGGTTTAGGGGTTAAACAATTTATTTCGTTGCGGTGGGGTCCGGGATCGGCAGGATAGGGGTTAATAACTTTATTATAGGTGGCAATGGTGTAGGGGGGGCAGGGTAGGGGTTACTAGGTATAATGTAGGGGGCGGCGAGGTCCGGGAGCGGTGGTTTAGGGGTTAATACATATATTATAGTTGCGGCGGGGACCAGGAGTAGCGGTTTAGGGGTTAACATATTTATTATAGTGGCGGTGGGCTCCGGGAGCATTTAATACATTTATTTAGTTGTGGCGGTGTAGGGGGGACAGGTTAGGGGTGTTTAGACTCGGGGTACATGTTAGGGTGTTAGGTGTAGACAGCTCCCATAGGAATCAATGGGATGTCTGGCAGCAGCAAACATGAACTTTCGCTATGGTCAGACTCCCATTGATTCCTATAGGATCTGCCGCCTCCAGGGCGGCGGTTTGAAAACCAGGTACGCTGGGCCGGAAAAGTGCCGAGCGTACCTACTAGTTTTTTGATAACTAGCAAAAGTAGTCAGATAGTGCCGTACTTGTGTGCGGAACATCTGGAGTGACGTAAGAATCGATCTGTGTCGGACTGAGTCCGGCGGATCAAAGCTTACGTCACTAGATTCTACTTTTGCCGGTGTCTAGGGCTTGATAACTAAGGCGAATCAGCCTTGTCACAAATACGCTGCGGAATTCTAGCGCATTTGAGGTTGACGGCTTGATAACTAGGGGCCAGAGTCTGTGTTTGTAACAATATAACAAAACATAAAAAGAAATGAATACAAGTTTGCCAGCCATTTTGTTGGATTACTGATGATCATATTGACGCACATTACAACAATACTTTTTTTTTATTTATTTTTTTATTTATTTTTTATTGAGGTTAAAATAGCATATACAAAATAGTCTCATCAACCAGGTTACAATTAACAACATACAACAGGGTGACATGACAGGTCAATCCAGGCACCTCATTTTTTGTTTCATAGATTCATACCGTCCCCAAACAAACAGGTCCAATCATGGGACCAGAAATTGTATAAAACCATTGAGGACATGTTAATAGAGTTAATAGTACAAAGTATAATTTCAGTGTATATGAGATAAAGGCAAACTGTGGATTAGACATTCATTGACCCCATATAAAAGTGCAAGGAGGGCACCAAAATTACTCTGCCAACTTCAGTCGAATTCAGACATAGTGAGCTGATAAAAGTGATGTCCTCAGTAGCAATCATAAGCAAAAGTAGATATTAACACTGTACTATTGTAGAAACATAACAGTAGTAAACTATTATTTTAAGAAAATCTTCAGGGAGCCAGGAAATCATAAACTAAGCTAAATTTCCTGAATTAGAGCCCGGGGAGCCTTTATGCACAAACACTGGAGAACACTTAGACATGGCTCTTCGGGCTAGGCAGAGACTACTTAACTCTGCCAAAAATAGATGCAGAGGAGAAGGTATTCATCCCTTATCGCACAAGAGTGGTGTGAGGTGGAGGATAAGCCAAAGATAGTGTGCCCATTCATTGCTTCTTTACAAAACCTAAGAATGAAACCATCCTAAGGACGGTGAGAAATTAATAAGGAGAATCCATATACATCCATTTCCCAAGGCTCACAAGATGAATGTTATTATATAAGCGCTGCATATTGTGAACCATAGAGATGTGTACATCCTGAGCACAATTCTACATAAAAAAACAACTAAATGACAATACAATCTTATCACTTGAAATAGGGCACTGCAGTGTGGGTAATGATCAATCCAAAATGATAATACAAATGCAGGTACTTGTACACAGACATTTCTGACAGGCTTATAGTTTAGGATATTCAGCTAAATGGCAAAGCTTATATAGGAATGTAAAAAGTGTGGGGTCTGCATGGTTTCAGGACATACATTATCATGAATGCAGGATCACCACCCCTACCGGATCCAACAGTATATCTTATAGTACAAACAATTTGCAAGTTCATTTATATGTGGGGCCTTACTAAGCAGTATTCAGGCTATATAGATGTTGGGGAAACTTGTTGCATATAATGGGTATTTTTCAACATTGAACACGTAATAAACAGCCAACAAGAACTTAAACTATAGAAAAAACAGTTGAATATTTTGATAGGTAGCTAGTCCTCAACTGAGTATCAGACAACAGGTCTTCATGCATACAGTGGTATATTTACCCACAGTAAAGAAGAGGAAAAAAAAAGGCATATCAATATAATTCCTAATCGTCTCAGTAGAATGAGTCAGGCATTAAAAAGTTCAGGTTGTATATATAGTCTGTCTATCCTGTTTGCATGGAAGCAAAATTAACAAATCCAAGGCGAGACTCCCGGACCTGCAGGTGAAAGAAGCGATCTTCCTCACGGCCTCCAGCCCTTGATTTCACAGTGGCCGCATCAAGTCTTAGGGGTGGAGTGATTTCAGGACGCTTGTAGGAGACCCGGGCTCTACATAGGTATCGTTCGTACCCTATTTAAGTTGAAGAGAGCGTCATCTGTACATCAAGACTCTCAGTGGACTTTATGTCTGTGGCTGACCTTTTAATTGATCCAGCTGCCTGCTGGGTGCTAGCCTCATCTTCCGAAAAGGGGTCAGGGGTGCCGGCTCTTCACATCTGTTCCTCTGTGAATAGACAGGCTCATGCTGCGTGTGCATTTGGTCTCCTTTGCTCTGCCCGTTAGGCCCCGTGCAAGTCAAGGAGTCAAACATGGCCGACCCCATACGCATGCCGCGTAGCTGTACTTCAAGGCTGTCAAATCTCCCAAGTATATTTCGCTCAAAATCTGACATCAGTCTGTAAATGTCAGCACCAGCCATCTCCATACTCTGAGCTGTCTATTCTCTGGCACTTTAAATAGGGAAATTGTTTGAGGTTGGTAGTTCCCCTGCCGCTAACTGGAAAATGGCCGCTTCTCTGAGGTCCCAGTAGTAATCGTCACAGAATATGCTTAAATTCTAGGCTTGCTGGAGATTTTAAGTCCCTGGGCTTTTTGATTTTGTTCCACAAACCTGCAGACCCCTTATTGTGGCACAAAAGCTGGGCTGAGCAGTTAGGTAAATAATTATTAATAGTATATAGCCGGAGCTATGCTGACATACAACCGCTCGGTTCCCAGGCTTGCTCCGGCCCCCCTACAACAATACTTTTGCTTATGACAATATGCACCATTTCTTGTTTGCTTTTTCTATTTTTTCATTTAATTCATTCTTTTCCTTTTCAAAGACTCTTTGTTGTTCTTCTAGGGCTTTTTCTTTTTCCCTCTCACATGCCATGAGAAGCAACTGCTGCATCCGCTCTTCATGGTCCTGATGTAGATCAGCAACAGTTTTCATCCTAAATTCCGCAAGCTGTAAAGCCTCAGATAAGATAACAAGGAATTGTCTGTCTTTCCCGGGTGTTTTCACATTGTCATCAGGAGTGTAATTTTCTACTGGGTATATATTTTCCATCCCAATTTCTACAAACATCTTTTGAACTTTGTGAGCGTCACCTTTGTTTTTTTTAGTAAGGACGACAATAGGAAGTATACCTGTGAGAGACAGAAGTGTCTGGGTAAGTATAAATAACAACATTTGGTGTCTTGTTACAAATAATGTTCTCCTATATCTTTATTATTAGATAAAAAGACAACAGCCACAACAAATGCACAGATATGGATGAAGTATTATTTATATTTAATATACAATGATCCAGTAGCGGACCTATTTAAAAGAGGGCCCTGGTGCAAACATTTTTGTTGGGGCCCCCCAAAGGTAACTCAATAGTAAGTAATAACAATCATATACATGCTGCTCTTTATAATGATTTGTGGGATGGATGAATGCACTGACAGACCTGCTACTTGCACTAATAAAATGCTCTCTACATGGGGATACTGCAACTTCAGAGTTCTGGTTAAAGGGTCACTGAACCCAAATTTTTTCTTTCATGATTCATGATAAAGCAGCAATTTTAAGCAACTTTCTAATTTACTCCTATTATAAATATTTCTTCATTTTCTTGGTATCTTTATTCGAAAAAGCAGGAATGTAAGCTTAGGAGCCGGCCCATTTTTGGTTCAGCTTCCTGGATAGAGCTTGCTGATTAGTGGGTACACCCAATAAATTGGGTTAAGTATCCCTTTAACAGTTACGCCCGACTAAAAAGTTGCACAAAACACACCAAAAATACCTTTAAAAGTACAGTTAAACTCATAATAAAATCATCTAATAAAAATTATATAGAAAGAGTTCAGTGAAAATATATTACACTAGAACTAAAGCAGGACATGCACAAATGTTCACTTTATTGAGAGATAAAAAGACATAAGGGGGCCCATTTATCAAGCTCTGTATGGAGCTTGTGGGTCCGTGTTTCTGGCGAGTCTTCAGATTGATTGACACCCCCTGCTGGTGGCCCATTGGCCGAGAGTCAGTAGGGGGCGGCGTTGCACCAACAACTCTTGTGAGCTGCTGGTGCAATGCTGAATATGGAGAGCGTATTGCTCTCCGCATTCAGTGAGGTCTTGCAGACCTGATCCACACTGTCGGATCAGGTCCGCAAGACCTTTGATAAATAGGGGCCCAAGTGTGCCTATACCTAAAAAATGTACCAGTAAAAAATGAAGCAGATGATATATATGGGTCGATTTATCAAAGCGTCAACTGAAAATACGCTTGAATTCCACATTGTATTTGTCACAAGATTGATCTGCGGTAGTTATCAAAGCATCAAGATCGGCAAATGTTTAAACTTGTGACGTAAAATACGATCCCACGATCTCAATCCGACGCTTGTTTCAATGCAGATGTTTCAAATTCAGATTAAACTCTATTTGACCCTTTTCCCAATTTATCAAACATTTTACAGGTACGCTCACGTCTATTCCGACTCAGCATACCTAGTTTTCAATCCGCCACCCTTGAGGTCACGGATACCATAGACTCAATAAGAGTCTGAAAACACAGAAAGCGTATGTTCGATGCTGCAAGAGAATGAAGTATATTGCGCAATAAAAGTAAATTAGAAACTGGTATTACATTTATTTAGCCTTTCTAAATCAAACAATATTATTGCTCAACATTTGGTGCACTAGTAGATATAGGGATAAAAATGAAAAATACATTACTTCCTTGACTACGCTCTGCCAGTCTCTACACTGGATCCCCATACACTCCAGAATACAGTTTAAAGTATTAACCCTAACTTACAAAGCACTAAACAGTCTAATTCCCAACTATATTTCATCTCTTATAGTGAAATATTCCCCATCCCATCCTCTTCGTTCAACCTCTGACCTACGTCTCTCCACTCCTGTTATCTCTACATCCCACTCCCGCCTCCAAGACTTCTCACGTGCTGCTCCTGTCCTTTGAAACTCTCTACCCCGCTCCATAAGACTGTCTCCAACCTTGTATAGCTTCAGACCCTCCTTGAAAATTCACCTATTCAGAGAGGTGTACCATCTCTCCTCTATCCCTCATCCAAACCAAACTAAAACATGAACTGCCTGACTCACTACTGCAACTACAACTGATGTAACAAGCTACCCCAACCTTATGTTTCTGCACCCTTAACCTATAGACTGTGAGCTCTCCGGAACAGGGCCCTCTTCCTCCTGTACTATATTTGTTTAGTTTTATGTTTTGCATTTTTTATCAAAAATGTTGTCATTGTATACCCCTATCATTGTACCCAGCGCTACGGAATTTGGCAGCACTATACAAATAAATGATAATAATAATAATAATAATAATAATAATAATAATAATGGATTATGCTACAAATTTGTCTATCATTACAATGCAAGGGGACAATATTATTTCTCCAAATTTGGTGCAACGTTTTGCCTTTTTATTTTTTGTGAACAATCTATGTGCACCATGTTTAAGCCATGTAATACAAGTCACACTCTCCACTTTGCACCAAATTTGACTCAACACTTTTCGCACCAATTATGATGCAAACTCCTAAACAACCCACACACTAGTGAATTTTTCAACCACTTTTGATTGGAATATGCATAATCACATGATTTATGACATCAGCCAATCTGATTCAAATATACATTTTAAAGTATCACTAACGAATCAAAATGCTTGATACGTGTGCCATTAATCACTCATCAGAACTTGTAAGTGCCATTTGTTACATTGTGTATTATACTTTGAAAGTATGTATATGTGAATTTAGAATTAGAGATAAACATTGATGCTGATATTAGGACACACAGTGCAATATTTTAGACAAGGATTTTAAAATTCAAATTGATGTTTGATTCAATATAATCTTAAGCTGGTAGCTCAAGGATAGCCCACCTAACATTAAACTGTCATGATTCAGATACAGCAGAAATTAACATCACCTCTTTACTGTCATGCTATTTTTCAACCACTTTTGATTGGAATATGCATAATCACATGATTTATGACATCAGCCAATCTGATTCAAATATACATTTTAAAGTATCACTAACGAATCAAAATGCTTGATACGTGTGCCATTAATCACTCATCAGAACTTGTAAGTGCCATTTGTTACATTGTGTATTATACTTTGAAAGTATGTATATGTGAATTTAGAATTAGAGATAAACATTGATGCTGATATTAGGACACACAGTGCAATATTTTAGACAAGGATTTTAAAATTCAAATTGATGTTTGATTCAATATAATCTTAAGCTGGTAGCTCAAGGATAGCCCACCTAACATTAAACTGTCATGATTCAGATACAGCAGAAATTAACATCACCTCTTTACTGTCATGCTATTTTCATGTGTGTCTTCCATCTCTTGAATTTCTTTTTCAGTAAGAAATGTCATCTTATACACCAGCCCATTTTATAACAGCTGTGAAGGGGTAGCTTTTAAAACTAGATTGCAATCAGGAGGGCTTACACAGGTACATAGAGAAAACTGGCCCAGCTCTTAAAATATCTATTGATTGCAAATAAATACATATGATACCCTGATTACATGTTATATTCGCAATTATTCCTGTTCAGAATAATAATACATTTATACTAAATACATATAGTGGTATAAATAAACACAGAGATATGACAGACAACATTGTTTAGAACAAAAAAAAAGGAATTTAGGGACATATATATGTTTGCAAAAGATTTCTGACATAACACACACACACACATATATATATATATATATAATATAAATATAAAAATAACTTTCTATGAGATATAGTTTGTTGAGGTATAAATGTAGCTATTTCTTGGACATTAACAGTTGAAAACTAAAGATTAACTTTAGAGAAATGTGCTTGTTCATGGACAGTAATGAAATGGTATAAATAAAGTTGGGAAAAACCCAGAATAACCATGACATTAATGACTGTTAGTTAACACCAGTTCAATGCTCTTTGCACCGTACTTGACGCATGTGTTTTTGACAGCTGTTTTGATAAATAAGGATATCATATTCAGATCCGAGCGTATTGACGCTGGCGAATGCACTGAGATTGACTCTTTGATAAATTGACTCCATAGAATGCACAGATATACATTTTATATACCCCACATGCTAACATGGCCCAGAGCCGGCTAAACAACAGTCCTGTAAGACACCGTGTACTCAATAAAAATTATTTAAAAAAGAAATGCAATAAAATTTTTAGCGGCTCAAAGAAATGAGGTCTAAAAAAAACCTGAAGAGAGATACATATGTAATTTTATATATTTATATATATACACATATAACTATATATGTAATCCTATGTATTTATATGTGTATATATATATATATATATATATATAAACATACATACATATAAACACATAAATACATAGGTATACATATACAGTATATATATATATATATATATATATATATATATATATATATATATATATATAAGTGCAGTGGAGCTTTTTGCAGTGAAGTAGATGAAAACATAATAAAACATATTCACGCAATATTTATATTTAATAAAGTATTTGTGTATTTATTGTACATTTTTCACATTCCAAAGTTCTTCACATAAGGGATATGCTCTAAGTATTTTAAATAGATATATATATATATATATATATATATATATATATATATATATATATATATATAAATAAATATCTGTATATATCTGTACCTTTATACAATTATAGATAGATAGAAATATAGATATATATTTTACCAAAATACCATTATATGTATTTATGAATAAATTAAACATTCTTGTGTGTGAGGAACATTGGAATGTGAAATAGCGCACTTGAGAAAATGTTATAGGGTTTGCGCAAATTGCTGAGCGTTGAAGTTAATGCTGTTGCGGTATTCTTATTTTGGCTTTTTGCGGGCTTTGGGTTAGCGTGTGAGCAAAAACTCTTTACTTTCAACGTGTAAAACAAGCGCTACCTGTACAAAATACATAAGTTGAACAGAATTAACTCATAATCTAGCGTGTTCGAGCAATGCTGGTGATCGGCAATAACTCCCCCATAGAAGTCAATGGGAGAGTGACGTCACACCCACATGGTCGACATCGCTGCTTGCCTGCATTTTGCTAGGGGGGGGGCTTATTTGAAGTGTGCCTACATGGCGCAGAAAGTGCTCTCACTGAAACTAAAATTATTTTTTGTGTAGGCACACTTCCAATATTGCCATGGGGACATAAGCACTACATCAACTACACTAACTAGCTCACGCAATGTTGTCTCAGCAGCTGATAGCTGGTGAGACAAATATGGCCGCTACCCTCCTCGCAACCTGCACTTCGCTGCTTTGAACATATTGACCTTGTGTCGATGTGCCAAAAACACCCACTAACATGTGCTGCTAACTCCCCCTGAACGCCTAGAACTACGTCACCCCTAAGCTACACTCACCCGGAATGCCCATATAAGTCCCTATTACTGTCTTAACTTACTTAATGTCTAACCTCAAGCTAACTCCCACATACTGCCTACTGTCAAAAAGTAATTTACTATTATAAACTATACTATAAATAATACACATTATTATTATAATAATACACATTATACATTATAACTATGAGCTACGTATGTTGTTAAAGTTATAATAAATGTTTAAGAGTGTCAATGGAATAGGGTGCAGGGGATTAAGTCGCTTTTTTAGTATGTTGTTGACAATTTAATGAGGCACCTAGCTACACCACTTGTTTGGGGGTGCAACCTTCTAGGATGAATGGGAGACACTGATACTTGAGCGCTAACCTGACCGGGCATTTTCAAGAGCTCTAAATCCGACACGAAACATGAATATTTCACATTCTAATGTTCTTTTCACATTTTGTTAAATAAATATTTCTCTAAAAATCTATCTATCTATAATATATATATATATATATATATATATATATATATATATATATAAATATATATATATATATATATATATATATATATATATTTATAAATATATATAAATATCTATTTAAAAATACTTAGCATGTATTCCCCTATATAAAGAAGATTGGAATGTGAGATATTTACAGTACCTACACAGCTAACCCTAATGTAAACTTGACCACATTCGTTAATGCCCGAGCATTGATTTAAAAAATAAGCTGACTTTCATTCATCATTTCTTTAAATGTTGTATATTTCTTCAAAAATCTACCTTTTTATACATTAAAGATTAGCGCTGTTCCTCCGCCCTCCATACTTATTACTTGATTTTTATACACTAATCATTTGTTCCCCCGGGACGTTCAACCATTTTCATAACACGTCACACGATTATTATAAGCATGCACTAATGTTAATTTTTCGGCTTCAATCTACATGCGCATTCACGGGACACTCATGCTCTATAGGGCTCACATTGAAACAATCAGCTAAAACCATAATCTTACATCGATCGGATAAAGTTTCAGTGAAAGCTGCTATCCTAGCGAAGCCCTAAAATTAAATTATAATATTGATATCATCGCCATCCAAGACAATATATTTTTTTCGGAAACTTTATTAACATACACCTAGATTACAAGTTTTGCGTTCGGGTTTTAACGCTTAAAAAATGGCCATTTCAGCGTAAAAACCGGACCGCAGCCATTATGAGTCTTGTCGGTATAGCTGTTCTGTGGGCATTTTAGCCTATAACGCAACGTAAATCCTGCACTCAAAAAAATTACGTTTTTGCTTGGGATTACCATAGCGCTGCCATTACAAGTTTTGCGATGAGGCTAAAATGCCTGCGTTCCAGCCTATACCAACACAATCCGTTCCGCAATCTGAGACCAGTAGCTATGAGTTTTGCGCCACAAAACTGTTACATAAAACTCATAACTAAAGTGTTACAAAGTATACTAACACTCATAAACTACCTATTAACCCCAAAACCGAGGCCCTCCCACATCGCAAATACTAAATTAAACTTATTAACCCCTAATCTGCCGCTCCCGACATAGCCGCCACTAATAACATTTATTGTCCCCTATTCTGCCACTCCCCAATATTGTCACCACTATAATAAAGTTATTAACCATTATTCCCCTGCACCCTAACATTGGCGCCACTAAATAAAGTTATTAAACCCTATTCCGCTTCTCCCTGACATAGCGCCTAAACCTCCAGCCTCCCACATCACTGCCACTAAATAACCTATTAACCCCTAAACCGACAGTCCCCCACATTGCAAAAAACTAAATCAAACTATTAACCCTTAACCCTAACAACCCACTAACTTTAAATTAAAATTACAATATCCCTATCTTAAAATAAATAAAAACTTAGCTGGGAAATTAAAAAAAAACAAAGTTTAAACTATAAATTAAACTAACATTACTATTATACTAAAATTAAAATAACTATCAATTAAATAAATTAAATTACACATTAAAAAAACCTAACACTACTAAAAAAAATTAAATCTACTATTACAAAAAAATAAAAAATACTAAATCACAAAAAATAAAAATACTAAATTATGAAAAATAACAAACGAAATTATCCAAAATAAAAACAATTACACCTAATCTAATAGCCCTATCAAAATAAAAGAGTCCCCCCAAAATAAAAAACCTTAGCCTACAATAAACTAAATATAAATATAAATATCCCTTAAAAGGACCTTTTGTAGGGCATTGCCCTAAGTTTAACAGCTCTTTTACCTGTAAAAATACAAAGACCCTAAACAGTAAAACCCAACCCCCCAAAATAAAAAAAACTAACTCTAACCAAAACCTAAGCTACCCATTGCCCTGAAAAGGGCATTTGAATGGGCATTGCCCTTAAAAGGGCATTTAGCTCTTTTGCATTGCCTTGAAAAGGGCATTTAGCTCTTTTAAGAACGCCCAAACCCTAATCTAAAAAAAACCACACCCCAAAAAAGTTTAAAAAAACGTAACACTAACCCCCGATGATCCACTTACAGTTTCTGAAGTCCGGAAATCCAGGCGGCAAAGTCTTCATCCAGGCAGCAAAGTCATCATCCAGGCAGCGAGGTCTTTCTTCATCCAGGCGGCATCTTCTATCTTCATCCCGACTGAGCAGAGCAGGTCCATCCTGAAGACATCAGGTGCGGAGCATCTTCTTCATACAGTCGCCTCTGTATACTGAATCTTCAATGCAAGGTATGCGATTCAAAATGGCGTCCCTGATTTGATTTTTTAAGTTCAAATCAGCCAATAGGATGAGAGCTACTGAAATTCTATTTGCTGGTTTGAACAACCAATAGAATATCAGTAGCTCTTATCCTATTAGCTGATTTGAATTTAAAAAATCAAATCAGCCAATAGTAATGCAAGCGACACCATTTTGAATTGTGTACCTTGCATTGAAGATTCAGTATACGGCGGCGACCGTATGAAGATGATGCTCCGCGCCGGATGTCTTCAGGATGGACCCACTCCGCACCGCTGGGATGAAGATAGAAGATGCCGCCTGGATGAAGAAAGAAGACGCCACCTGGGTGGATGAAGACCTCGCCGCCTAAATGATGACTTTGCCGCCTGGATGTCCGGACTTCAGAAACTGTAAGTGGATCATCGTAGGTTAGTGTTAGTTTTTTTTTTTAAAAATTTGGGTGGGATTTTTTTTTAGATTAGGGATTGGGCATTCTTAATAGAGCTAAATGCCCTTTTCAAAGCAATGCAAAAGAGCTAAATGCCCTTTTAAGGCCAATGCCCATACAAATGTCCTTTTCAGGGCAATGGGTAGCTAAGGTTTTGGTCAGAGTTAGGTTTTTTATTTTGGAGGTGTTGGTTGGGTGGTGGGTTTTACTGTTGGGGGGTCTTTGTATTTTTTACAGGTAAAAGGGCAATGCTCTATAAAAGGCCCTTTTAAGGGCTATTGGTAGTTTATTGTAGGCTAGGTTTTTTTTTATTTTGGAGGTCTTTTTTATTTTGATAGTGCTATTAGAATAGGTGTAATTGTTTTTATTTTGGATAATTTAGTGTTTATTATTTTATATAATTTAGTATTTTTTATTTTTGGTGATTTAGTATATTTATTTTTTGTAATTGTAGATTTAATTGTTTTTAGTAGTGTTAGTTTTTTTTTAATGTGTAATTTATTTTATTAAACTTATAGTTATTTTAATTTTAGTATAATAGTAATGTTAGCTTATTTGTTAGTTTAAACTTAGTTTTTTTTTAATTTCCCAGGTAAGTGTTTATTTATTTTAAGATATGGATATTGTAATTGTAATTTAAAGCTAGGGGGTTGTTAGGTTTAGGGTTAATTAGGTTTATTTAGTGGCAGTGATGTGGGAGCCTGGAGGTTTAGGGTTTAATAACTTTTATTATAGAGGCGGCAATGTCGGGAGCGGCTGATTAGGGGTTAATAGCTTTACGTAGTTGTCGGCAATGTCGGGAGTGGCAGATTAGGGGTTAATTACTTTATGTAGGTGTCGGTGATGTTGGGAGGGCAGATTAGGGGTTAATAGCTTTATGTAGTTGTCAGCTATGTTGGGAGCAGCAGATTAGGGGTTAATCGTTTTATGTAGGTGTCGGCGATGTTGAGAGTGGCAGATTAGGGGTTAATAGCTTTATGTAGGTGTCGGTGATGTTGGGAGCGGCATATTAGGGGTTAATAGCTTTATGTAGGTGTCGGTGATGTCGGGGGTGGCAGATTAGGGGTTAATAACTTTATTTAGGTATCAGAAATGTCGGGGGCGGCAGATTAGGGCTGTTTAGACGTGGGGTTTATGTTAGGGTGTTAGGTTTAAACGTAACTTTTATTTACCCCATAGACATCAATGGGGTTGCGTTATGGTGATCGCAACTACATCGCACGCACAAGGCGACTTTTCAAAAACTTGTAATGGCAGCGCTATGGGGGTTGAAATAACGCAATATTTGTTGCATTCAATTCGCACCCTCTAGTGCAAAAATTGTAATCTAGATGATAAGGAATTAAGTTGAATAGATTTATTAATTACATTTATTATTAATTATATTGTTTTAATCCTATTACTTTGTCTATTTACAATCAGCTAGATTATGAGTTGTGCGTTCAAGTTTTAACGCTGAAAAACATGGTAATTTCAGCTTTAAAACAGCAGCGCAGCCATTACAAGTCTTGTCAGTATTACTGTACCGCAAGCCTTTTAGACTGTAACGCAACATCAGTCCCACACTCGTAAAAATTACTTTTTTCATGGCACTTCCATAGCGCAACCATTATGAGTTTTGCAGTAAGGTGTGGGTTTCCGCCGGCTGGTCTTCTCCAGGACTGTGCTTGGTTCGCTGTGTTTAGGGGACACTCTGGTCTTTTGTGCCCTAGTTGCTTACATCCAAAGCACTGAATAGGCTGTGAGTAATCCCGTGAGTTGAACTGGGCTGTCTGAGGATAGTTTGTGGCTGAAGGCAGTGTGGTAGAGTGGTGCGCCGGGGGTTTGTAACTGGGGTTGGTAACTGGTAGCTGCTAGGGTGACTGTGGGTCTGTACTCCACTCTGGCAGGGATCTTAGTGGTAGCAGTGTCCAGTTTGCGGGCATCCTTATACTCATCTGCCAGGCAAGCAGCTTCATGCAGGGTGGTGGGTTTACGGTCCCGAACCCACTCTCTAACTCCTGCTGATAACTTGTCGAAGCAATGTTCCAACAGGAATAGCTGCAGCACCTCATCCCCAAATATGGCTTGGCACCCCGCTATTCAGTGAGCTGCTGTGCAGTGCACCTTATATGCCCACTTGACGTAGGAATCTCCAGCTAGTTTAACAGTGTCTCTGAACCGTCTCCTGTATGCCTCCGGTGTAATCGCATACCTGGAGAGCAGAGCCTCTTTTACAACATTATAATCCCTGACTTCCTCATCTGGAATGGCCCGAAAAGCCTCGCTGGCCCGGCCGGATAATTTTCCGGATAATATCGTGACCCAGTCCTCTGCGGGTACCTTGTGTAGTTCACATTGTCTCTCAAAATCAGCAAGGTACCCATCAATCTCTCCTTCTGTTTCAATGAAGTTTTTAAAAGCTGCAAAATGTACTTTTCTCTTTTCCACTGGGGTTGCTGTGACTTGGGCTGCTGCAGCGCCGCTTTGGCGAAGTAGGTTGGCTTCCACGGCTGCTATGATCCAATTGATAATTTCGGCAGACGGGTTAGGGCCATAATGTGCCAGTCTTATTTTAACTGCCCGGTCAAAGCTTGCTTCTTTGGGGGTTCTGTCTGATATGCTGGGCTCATTGGTTCCTTCGGGCCCTGGTACTCCATCAATTTCGGTCAGTATTGTAATAATCTCCCTCTTCCTGAGGTTACTGGGCTGTCGGCCCCGTTGTTCTAGCAGTTCTTTAAGGGTGGCTCTTTTCAGCCTTTCATACGGTATTCTATTAGGTCCGGATGTGTAGTTGCTCTTCTGGGCGATGAGGACCATCCCGTCGCTTGCCACCAATGTTATGGTATAGCCCTGTTATCGAGGGTTAATACCAGATGAAAGATGCCCTGAATACGGGATCAGCAACACACAAATCCAGTTAATTTCCCCACAAACACGAGACCAAGCTCCGTCTTGAGGGTAAAACAGAATCTATTTTATTGAGGGCTATATGTCTGGTATTTATGCAGGTCTCCCACCTGGTTGACACTCTGATTCAACTCTCAGAGCTCTGTACTTTCTTTAAAATCAGGTCCTTTTGCTCAGATACTTGATTACAGTCCTTCTCCTGCTTACTTCTGGTTTAAAAACAACTCCAACTGTCAGACAAAACAGTTACTCAAAACTGAAGTTAACCCCTCCAACACCAGTTACTCAAAACTGAAGTTAACCCCTCCAGTACTGTTGGATTTGCATCCTGTACCTATAATGGGCACAGGGTGACTTAACATAATGCCTGAATCCATAATCCGTAAGGAGGTTGACAGAGGGGTCTGTCACAACCACTAAACCTCCGGCCTACAGCATTGCAAACACTATTAAAATAATATTAACACCTAATCTGCTGTACGCCCACCCACATCGACCCCACTATTCTAAAGTTATTAACCGGGGGGGTGGCGGAGCTAGCCGCAGCACAGCTAGGACGTGTGTGTACTGAGCTCCTGAGATTTACAACAGATAAATCCTATATAAACTTGAAATTTTATTTTATATCCTGATTAAAGTAAAGATATATGAGATATATCATTGCATCTTCCTTACAGCTTGACTTTCCATATATTTCGTTAGCAGCACTGTGGACTTTAGCTTAATATTTTTGACTGAAGGACATAACTATCCCACCTAGCCGGAGGCAGCAACTATCTATCCCGCTACAGACGTGGGGAGATCAGCCTCAGGAACTCTACTAACTGCTACCTTCACACCGGTTATTTCTAAAGGCTGCCCCACAAATACTCCAGGATCCTGAGATACTGCAGACACTGAGAGCCGGAAAGCTTTTTATCTGACACGGGCTCTTGATACGTCTGGAGGGGAGAGACTACATGGCGTGGATCTAAACACCACTTCCCCTTGCTATCACTAGCTTCCAGATAGCTGTCTACCGCATTGCTCCGGAGGGACGGGGACCCTTAGGTTAGGCGTTAATGGTATAATGCAGGTGTCAGCAATAGCGGGGATGGAAGATTAGGGGTTAATAAGTGTAAGGTTATGGGTGTTTAGACTTGGGGTACATGTTAGGGTGTTAGGTGCACACTTAGGAAGTGTTTCCCCATAGGAAACAATGGGGCTGCATTAGGAGCTGAACGCTGATTTTTTGCAGGTGTTAGGATTTTTTTCAGCTCAAACTGCGCCATTGTTTTCTATGGGGGAATCGTGCACGAGCACATTTTTGAAGCTGGCCGCGTCTGTAAGCACCGCTGGTATTGAGAGTTGCAGTGGTGGTAAATTATGCTCTACGCTCCTTTTTTGGAGCCTAACGCAGCCCTTCTGTGAACTCTAAATACCAGCGGCATTTAAAAGGTGCGGGGAAAAAAAGCCAGCGTTAGCTACGCGGCTCGTTACCGACAAAACTCTAAATCTAGCCGTAAGTAACATAACATAATAACATAGTAACATAGTAACATAACATAATAACATAGAAATATAACATAGTAACATAACATAGTAACATAGTAACATAACATAATAACATAGAAATATAACATAGTAACATAGAAACATAACATAGTAACATAACATAATAACATAGAAATATAACATAGTAACATAACATAGTAACATAGTAACATAACATAATAACATAGTAACATATTAACATAACATAGTAACATAACATAATAACATAGTAACATATTAACATAACATAGTAACATAGTAACATGACATAGTAACATAGTAACATAACATAGTAACATATTAACATAACATTGTAACATAGTAACATAACATAGTAACATATTAACATAACATAGTAACATAGTAACATAACATAGTAACAAAGTAACATAACATAGCAACATAGTAACATAACATAGTAACATAACAAAATAACATAGAAACATAACATAGTAACATAGAAACATAACATAGTAACATAGTAACATAACATAATAACATAGAAACATAACATAGTAACATAGTAACATAACATAGTAACATAACATAATAACATAGAAACATAACATAGTAACATAGTAACATAACATAGTAACATAACATAATAACATAATAACATAGAAACATAACATAGTAACATAATAACATAACATAGTAACATAACATAGTAACATAACATAATAACATAGAAACATAACATAGTAACATAACATAGTAACATAGTAACATAGAAACATAACATAGTAACATAGAAACATAACATAGTAACATAGAAATATAACATAGTAACATAGAAATATAACATATCAACATAACATAGTAACATAGAAATATAACATAGTAACATAGAAATATAACATAGTAACATAGTAACATAGTAACATAGTAACATAACATAGTAACATAGAAATATAACATAGTAACAAAGAAATATAACATAGTAACATAGAAATATAACATAGTAACATAACACAGTAACATAGAAACAAAACATAGTAACATAGAAATATAACATAGTAACATAACATAGTAACATAGAAATATAACATAGTAACATAACATAGTAACAGAGAAACATAACATAATAACATAGAAACATGATATAATAACATAGAAACATAACATAGTAACATAGTAACATAACATAGTAACATAGAAACATAACATAGTAACATAGAAACATAGTAACATAGAAACATAACATAATAACATAACATAGTAACATAGTAACATAGAAACATAACATAATAACATAGAAACATAACATAGCGACATAGAAACATAACATAGTAACATAGAAACATAAAATAACAACATAGAAACATAACATAGTAACATAGAAACATAACATAGTAACATAGAAACATAACATAGTAACATAGAAACATAACATAGTAACATAGAAACATAACATAATAACATAGAAAGATAACATAATAACATAGAAACATAACATAGTAACATAGAAACATAACATAGTAACATAGAAACATAACATAGTAACATAGTAACATAGAAACATAACATAATAACATAGAAACATAACATAATAACATAGAAACATAACATAGTAACATAGAAATATAACATAGTAACATAGTAACATAGAAACATAACATAATAACATAACATAGTAACATAGTAACATAGAAACATAACATAGTAACATAGAAACATAACATAGTAACATAGAAACATAACATAGTAACATAGAAACATAACATAATAACATAGAAAGATAACATAATAACATAGAAACATAACATAGTAACATAGAAACATAACATAGTAACATAGAAACATAACATAATAACATAGAAACATAACATAGTAACATAGAAACATAACATAATAACATAGAAACATAACATAATAACATAGAAACATAACATAGTAACATAGAAACATAACATAATAACATAGAAACATAACATAGTAACATAGAAACATAACATAGTAACATAGAAACATAACATAGTAACATAGAAACATAACATAGTAACATAGTAACATAACATAGAAACATAGTAACATAACATAGAAACATAATAACATAACATAGTAACATAGTAACATAACATAGTAACATAGTAACATAACATAGAAACATAACATAATAACATAACATAGTAACATAGAAACATAACATAGTAACATAGTAACATAACATAGAAACATAGTAACATAACATAGAAACATAACATAATAACATAACATAGTAACATAGAAACATAACATAGTAACATAGAAACATAACATAGTAACATAGTAACATAACATAGTAACATAGAAACATAACATAGTAACATAACATAGTAACATAGAAACATAACATAGAAACATAGTAACATAACATAGAAACATAACATAATAACATAACATAGTAACATAGTAACATAGAAACATAACAGTAACATAGAAACATAACATAGTAACATAGTAACATAGAAACATAACATAGTAACATAGCAACATAGAAACATAACATAGTAACATAGAAACATAACATAACAACATAGAAACATAACATAGTAACATAGAAACATAACATAACAACATAGAAACATAACATAATAACATAGAAACATAACATAGTAACATAGTAACATAACATAGTAACATAGAAACATAACATAACAACATAGAAACATAACATAATAACATAGAAACATAACATAGTAACATAGAAACATAACATAGTAACATAGTAACATAGTAACATAGAAACATAACATAATAACATAGAAACATAACATAGCAACATAGAAACATAACATAGTAACATAGAAACATAACATAACAACATAGAAACATAACATAATAACATAGAAACATAACGTAGCAACATAGAAACATAACATAGTAACATAGAAACATAACATAGTAACATAGTAACATAGTAACATAGAAACATAACATAGTAACATAGAAACATAACATAGTAACATAGAAACATAACATAGTAACATAGTAACATAACATAGTAACATAGAAACATAACATAGTAACATAGAAACATAACATAATAACATAGAAACATAACATAGTAACATAGTAACATAACATAGTAACATAGAAACATAACATAATAACATAGAAACATAACGTAGCAACATAGAAACATAACATAATAACATAGTAACATAGTAACATAGAAACATAACATAGTAACATAGAAACATAACGTAGCAACATAGAAACATAACATAGTAACATAGAAACAAAACATAGTAACATAGTAACATAGTAACATAGAAACATAACATAGTAACATAGAAACATAACAAAGTAACATAGAAACATAACATAGTAACATAGTAACATAACATAGTAACATAGAAACATAACATAATAACATAGAAACATAACATAGTAACATATTAACGTAACATAGTAACATAGTAACATAACATAGTAACATATTAACGTAACATAGTAACATAGTAACATAACATAGTAACATAGAAACATAACATAATAACATAGAAACATAACATAATAACATAGAAACATAACATAGTAACATAGTAACATAACATAGTAACATATTAACGTAACATAGTAACATAGAAACATAACATAGTAACATAGAAACATAACATAATAACATAGAAACATAACATAGTAACATAGTAACATAACATAGTAACATATTAACGTAACATAGTAACATAGTAACATAACATAGTAACATATTAACGTAACATAGTAACATAGTAACATAACATAGTAACATACAAACATAACATAGTAACATATTAACGTAACATAGCAACATAGAAACATAACATAGTAACATAGTAACATAACATAGTAACATAGTAACATAACATAGTAACATACTAACGTAACATAGCAACATAGAAACATAACATAGTAACATAGTAACATAAAATAGTAACATAGTAACATAGTAACATAACATAGTAACATAGAAACATAACATAATAACATAGTAACATAACATAGTAACATAGAAACATAACATAGTAACATAGCATAGTAAATTAGTAACATAACATAGTAACATAGTCAGATAAAATAGTAACATACTAACATAGTAACATAACATAGTAACATAGTAACATAAAATAGTAACATAGTAACATAAAATAGTAACATAGTAACATAGTAACATAACATAGTAAATTAGTAACATAGTAACATAACATAGTAACATAGTAACATAGTAACATAACATAGTAACATAGAAACATAACATAGTAACATAGCATAGTAAATTAGTAACATAACATAGTAACATAGTAACATAACATAGTAACATAGAAACATAACATAGTAACATAGCATAGTAAATTAGTAACATAACATAGTAACATAGTAACATAACATAGTAACATAGAAACATAACATAGTAACATAGCATAGTAAATTAGTAACATAACATAACAACATAGTAACATAACATAATAACATAGTAACATAACATAGTAACATAGAAACATAACATAGTAACATAACATAATAACATAGTAACATAACATAATAACATAGAAACATAACATAGTAACATAGTAACATAACATAGTAACATATTAACATAACATAGTAACATAGTAACATAACATAGTAACATATTAACATAACATAGTAACATAGAAACATAACATAATAACATAGTAACATAGAAACATAACATAGTAACATAGTAACATAGAAACATAACATAGTAACATAGAAACATAACATAGAAACATAGTAACATAACATAGAAACATAACATAATAACATAACATAGTAACATAGTAACATAGAAACATAACAGTAACATAGAAACATAACATAGTAACATAGTAACATAGAAACATAACATAGTAACATAGCAACATAGAAACATAACATAGTAACATAGAAACATAACATAACAACATAGAAACATAACATAGTAACATAGAAACATAACATAACAACATAGAAACATAACATAATAACATAGAAACATAACATAGTAACATAGTAACATAACATAGTAACATAGTAACATAGAAACATAACATAACAACATAGAAACATAACATAATAACATAGAAACATAACATAGTAACATAGAAACATAACATAGTAACATAGTAACATAGTAACATAGAAACATAACATAATAACATAGAAACATAACATAGCAACATAGAAACATAACATAGTAACATAGAAACATAACATAACAACATAGAAACATAACATAATAACATAGAAACATAACGTAGCAACATAGAAACATAACATAGTAACATAGAAACATAACATAGTAACATAGTAACATAGAAACATAACATAGTAACATAGAAACATAACATAGTAACATAGAAACATAACATAGTAACATAGTAACATAACATAGTAACATAGAAACATAACATAGTAACATAGAAACATAACATAATAACATAGAAACATAACATAGTAACATAGTAACATAACATAGTAACATAGAAACATAACATAATAACATAGAAACATAACGTAGCAACATAGAAACATAACATAATAACATAGTAACATAGTAACATAGAAACATAACATAGTAACATAGAAACATAACATAGTAACATAGTAACAAAACATAGTAACATAGAAACATAACATAGTAACATAGAAACATAACATAATAACATAGAAACATAACATAGTAACATAGTAACATAACATAGTAACATAGAAACATAACATAATAACATAGAAACATAACGTAGCAACATAGAAACATAACATAATAACATAGTAACATAGTAACATAGAAACATAACATAGTAACATAGAAACATAACATAGTAACATAGTAACATAACATAGTAACATAGAAACATAACATAGTAACATAGAAACATAACATAATAACATAGAAACATAACATAGTAACATAGTAACATAACATAGTAACATAGAAACATAACATAATAACATAGAAACATAACGTAGCAACATAGAAACATAACATAATAACATAGTAACATAGTAACATAGAAACATAACATAGTAACATAGAAACATAACGTAGCAACATAGAAACATAACATAGTAACATAGAAACAAAACATAGTAACATAGTAACATAGTAACATAGAAACATAACATAGTAACATAGAAACATAACAAAGTAACATAGAAACATAACATAGTAACATAGTAACATAACATAGTAACATAGAAACATAACATAATAACATAGAAACATAACATAGTAACATATTAACGTAACATAGTAACATAGTAACATAACATAGTAACATATTAACGTAACATAGTAACATAGTAACATAACATAGTAACATAGAAACATAACATAATAACATAGAAACATAACATAATAACATAGAAACATAACATAGTAACATAGTAACATAACATAGTAACATATTAACGTAACATAGTAACATAGAAACATAACATAGTAACATAGAAACATAACATAATAACATAGAAACATAACATAGTAACATAGTAACATAACATAGTAACATATTAACGTAACATAGTAACATAGTAACATAACATAGTAACATATTAACGTAACATAGTAATATAGTAACATAACATAGTAACATACAAACATAACATAGTAACATATTAACGTAACATAGCAACATAGAAACATAACATAGTAACATAGTAACATAACATAGTAACATAGTAACATAACATAGTAACATACTAACGTAACATAGCAACATAGAAACATAACATAGTAACATAGTAACATAAAATAGTAACATAGTAACATAGTAACATAACATAGTAACATAGAAACATAACATAATAACATAGTAACATAACATAGTAACATAGAAACATAACATAGTAACATAGCATAGTAAATTAGTAACATAACATAGTAACATAGTCAGATAAAATAGTAACATACTAACATAGTAACATAACATAGTAACATAGTAACATAAAATAGTAACATAGTAACATAAAATAGTAACATAGTAACATAGTAACATAACATAGTAAATTAGTAACATAGTAACATAACATAGTAACATAGTAACATAGTAACATAACATAGTAACATAGAAACATAACATAGTAACATAGCATAGTAAATTAGTAACATAACATAGTAACATAGTAACATAACATAGTAACATAGAAACATAACATAGTAACATAGCATAGTAAATTAGTAACATAACATAGTAACATAGTAACATAACATAGTAACATAGAAACATAACATAGTAACATAGCATAGTAAATTAGTAACATAACATAACAACATAGTAACATAACATAATAACATAGTAACATAACATAGTAACATAGAAACATAACATAGTAACATAACATAATAACATAGTAACATAACATAATAACATAGAAACATAACATAGTAACATAGTAACATAACATAGTAACATATTAACATAACATAGTAACATAGTAACATAACATAGTAACATATTAACATAACATAGTAACATAGAAACATAACATAATAACATAGTAACATAGAAACATAACATAGTAACATAGTAACATAGAAACATAACATAGTAACATATTAACATAACATAGTAACATAGTAACATAACATAGTAACATATTAACATAACATAGTAACATAGTAACATAACATAGTAACATATTAACATAACATAGTAACATAGAAACATAACATAATAACATAGTAACATAGAAACATAACATAGTAACATAGTAACATAGAAACATAACATAGTAACATAGTAACATAGAAACATAAAATAGTAACATAGTAACATAGAAACATAACATAGTAACATAACATAATAACATAGTAAATTAGTAACATAACATAGCAACATAGTAACATAGTAACATAGTAACATAGAAACATAACATAGTAACATAACATAGTAAATTAGTAACATAACATAGTAACATAGTAACATAGTAACATAGAAACATAACATAGTAACATAACATAGTAAATTAGTAACATAACATAGTAACATAGTAACATAACATAGTAACATAGTAACATAACATAGTAAATTAGTAACATAACATAGTAACATAATAACATAACATAGTAACATAGTAACATAACATAGTAACATAACATAGTAACATATTAACGTAACATAGCAACATAGTAACATAGAAACATAACATAGCAACATAGTAACATAACATAGTAACATAGAAACATAACATAGTAACATATTAACATAACACAGTAACATAGTAACATAACATAGTAACATAACATAATAACATAGTAACATAACATAATAACATAGTAACATAACATAGTAACATATTAACGTAACATAGCAACATAGTAACATAGAAACATAACATAGTAACATATTAACATAACATAGCAACATAGTAACATAACATAGTAATATAGAAACATAACATAGTAACATATTAACATAACACAGTAACATAGTAACATAACATAGTAACATAACATAATAACATAGTAACATAACATAACATAGTAACATAACATAGTAACATAGTAACATAACATAATAACATAGTAACATAACATAGTTACATAGTAACATAACATAATAACATAATAACATAACATAATAACATAGAAACATAACATATAAACATAACATAGTAACATATTAACATAACATAGCAACATAGTAACATAACATAGTAACATAGAAACATAACATAGTAACATATTAACATAACACAGTAACATAGTAACATAACATAATAACATAGTAACATAACATAATAACATAGTAACATAACATAGTAACATAGTAACATAACATAGTAACATAACATAATAACATAGTAACATAACATAACATAGTAACATAACATAGTAACATAGTAACATAACATAATAACATAGTAACATAACATAGTAACATAGTAACATAACATAATAACATAATAACATAACATAATAACATAGTAACATAACATAGTAACATAGAAACATAACATATAAACATAACATAGTAACATATAAACATAACATAGTAACATATTAACATAACATAGTAACATATAAACATAACATAGTAACATATTAACATAACATAGTAACACAGTAACATAACATAGTAACATAACATAATAACATAGTAACATAACATAGTAACATATAAACATAACATAGTAACATATTAACATAACATAATAACATAGTAACATAACATAGTAACATAACATAATAACATAGTAACATAACATAGTAACATAGTAACATAACATAATAACATAGTAACATAACATAATAACATAGAAACATAACATAGTAACATAGTAACATAACATAGTAACATAACATAGTAACATAGTAACATAACATAATAACATAGTAACATAACATAGTAACATAACATAATAACATAGTAACATAACATAGTAACATAGTAACATAACATAATAACATAGTAACATAACATAATAACATAGAAACATAACATAGTAACATAGTAACATAACATAGTAACATAACATAGTAACATAGTAACATAACATAATAACATAGTAACATAACATAGTAACATAACATAATAACATAGTAACATAACATAGTAACATAGTAACATAACATAATAACATAGAAACATAACATAATAACATAGTAACATAACATAGTAACATAGTAACATAACATAATAACATAGTAACATAACATAATAACATAGAAACATAACATAGTAACATAGTAACATAACATAGTAACATAACATAGTAACATAGTAACATAACATAATAACATAGTAACATAACATAATAACATAGTAACATAACATAGTAACATAGTAACATAACATAATAACATAGAAACATAACATAATAACATAGTAACATAACATAGTAACATAGTAACATAACATAATAACATAGTAACATAACATAGTAACATAACATAATAACATAGTAACATAACATAGTAACATAGTAACATAACATAATAACATAGAAACATAACATAATAACATAGTAACTGTGACAGACCCTTCTGTCAGGACTGAAGGAGTTAATTGTGTTTAGCTAAGAAACTAATTTCTAAAGACAGAGTTGCTGGCTCCAGCTATAATCTAATTAGTGCTAAGCATTCTATTGTTTGATCACCTCCAGAGAGAAAACGCCTAAGTGATAAGAAGGGCCAAGAGTGTCTTGTGGTTGAAGTGTTTAAGTAATATAATTCTATTGTATCATGTCAAAGGGCTTGTTCCCTCCATGTAATGTACAACAGCCTTTCAACCCCCATCTGGGGGGGGGGGGTCAGACCTGCATAAATACTAGGCATAGCCTTTAATAAATGACATTCTGTTTTAAACCTGAAACTGGCTGGGTTGTGAATTGCTGATTCCCTATGCAGGACATTGTTCATCTGGTATTAACCCTTGGTACACTGTTGGTACCGTAACAATTGGTGGCAAGCGACGGAATGAACCTTATCGCCCAGAAGAGCAACTACACAAGCCAGTAACCTCATGAAGAGGGGGATTATTACAATACTGACTAAGATGGAAAGAGTACCAGGGACAGAAGGAACCAATGGGCCCAGCATATCAGACAGAACCCCTGAAGAAGCAAGCTTTGATCGGGCGGTTAAAATAAGACTGGCATATTATGGCCCCAACCCATCTGCGGAAATTATCGACCGGGTCATAGCAGCTGTGGAGGCCAACCTACTTCGCCAAAGTAGCGCTGCAGCAGCCCAAGTGGAAAAGAGAAAAGTAAATTTTGCAGCTTTTAAAAACTTCCTGGAAACAGAAGGAGAGATTGATGGGTTCCTTGCGGATTTTGAGAGGCAATGTGCACTACACAAGTTACCCGCAGGAGTTCGAGAGTGGATTCGGGACCGTAAACCCTCCACCCTGCATGAAGCGGCTCGCTTGGCAGATGAGTATACGGATGCCCGCAAACTGGACACTGCTACCACTAAGCCCCCTGCTAGAGTGGAGTACAGACCCCCAGTCACCCCAGCAGCTGCCAGTTACCAACCCCCGGCGCACCGCTATACCACACGGCCTCCGGCCACGAACTACCCTCAGAGAGCCCGGTTCAATTCACGGGGCTACTCACAGCCTATTTGGTGCTTTGGATGTAAGCAACTAGGGCACAAAAGACCAGAGTGTCCCCTAAATGCAGCGAACCAAGCACAGTCCTGGAGAAGACCCGCCGGCGGAATCCCACGTAACTCTCAGCCTGCGGCCCGCTACATAGAGGCGCAAGAATGCTGGAGCATCCTACATGAGGCAGACCTTGTGCAAGCTGCCCACCGGAATAACCGGCAACTGGTTAAAGTGAATGGGAAGAAGGTCAGTGGTCTACGGGATACTGGTGCTACCATGACCTTGCTTCAAAAGAACTTGGTGTCTGAGAAACAGTACACTGGAGACACTGTGGCTGTGAGGGTAGCAGGGGGCGATGTGTTCAGCCTACCTGTTGCCAGGGTACATTTGGATTGGGGAGTGGGCGCTAGACCTGTGAATGTGGGGGTCAAGAAGGACTTACCTGCTGATGTTCTTCTTGGAAATGACTTGGCTCCCCTTGTTTCTGCCTATGCTCCCATGGGTCCCGCTGATGTTAACCCTGTGACTACCCGTGCTCAGATCCGTGCAGCAGAGACTGACCCCCCTGCTGCTAAGCCCCAGGACGCTGAGCTCAGTAAATCTCTATCCGCTATTGATACGTGGAAGTCCCGTTACAATGCGCTGATGAAGGAGAAGAGGAGCGCAGAGGAAAAAGCACGTTTAGAACGTGAATCTCTGCTACACAAGCTGCACCGACAGACTGCAGAAAACACCAGCTTGAGAGTGGGACATGAAACCTTAAAGACAAACTTAGCGACACTTGAGGAGAAGCTGACGCTGGCTCATAGTGAGGTGCAGCAACTCAAGGGCACCCTATGTCAGTATGAAGGGATTGTGGATACCTATAAAGAGCAGGTACAGAAAACTCGTAAAGAAGCTGATGGGATTTTGAAGGACTGTTTAGCCCTAGTCTGGGCACTGAGGAAGTTGAACCCTTCTTTGTATGGACAGGAATTCTCTCTCATAACGGGAATACAGATGGATTGTCCTGGCAAACTGACATGCCTACCACCTCCTAGTCCGGTCATCCCCAGGTTGACCCGCCAAAGGGTCAAGCCGGGTCTGCCGGAGTGTTCCACAAGGGGGGAGATATGTGACAGACCCTTCTGTCAGGACTGAAGGAGTTAATTGTGTTTAGCTAAGAAACTAATTTCTAAAGACAGAGTTGCTGGCTCCAGCTATAATCTAATTAGTGCTAAGCATTCTATTGTTTGATCACCTCCAGAGAGAAAACGCCTAAGTGATAAGAAGGGCCAAGAGTGTCTTGTGGTTGAAGTGTTTAAGTAATATAATTCTATTGTATCATGTCAAAGGGCTTGTTCCCTCCATGTAATGTACAACAGCCTTTCAACCCCCATCTGGGGGGGGGGGGGTCAGACCTGCATAAATACTAGGCATAGCCTTTAATAAATGACATTCTGTTTTAAACCTGAAACTGGCTGGGTTGTGAATTGCTGATTCCCTATGCAGGACATTGTTCATCTGGTATTAACCCTTGGTACACTGTTGGTACCGTAACAGTAACATAACATAATAACATAGTAACATAACATATAAACATAACATAGTAGAAGATGAGGTTGAAAAAAGACTGAAGTCCATGGAGTTCAACTTATACAAAGCTAATATTCTCACAAAAAGTTCAACTCATCGGGTTACTAAACTTTTAAAAAACAAAAGTTAATATTGTATTCAAAGTTGTTCTTAACTTACCAAACATAAAGATTCATAAGGAAAATATATTTATTTATCTCATTAGTAACAAGAGAAGGTATTCTGAGAGAATGGCCAAGTGTGAGAGAAATAAAGCCAGCCCTGCTAAACTAATTTAATATTGATATATGTGATACCCTTAGTGATAGAAATCTAAATTGAAATGGGACGCTTTTATTAAATAGTTAAATGTACAAATACAGAAACAAATCTTTCAACCCTTAATTAATAATAAAACAGATGTTATAACTTGGGGAACAGAGATAGGAATACCTCAGTATAGTAGAAGACTCTAAGGGGCTGAATTATCAAGCTCAGAATAGACTGCTGCTGCATAACTTGTGCGCCTGCTCTGAGGTCGCGGACAGCAATCAGCCGGATCAAATACAATCGGATTTATTGGCAACCCCTGCTAGTGGCCGATTGGCCGCAAATCTACAGGGGGCAGCATTGCACCAGCAGTTCACAAGAACTTCTGGTGCAATGATAAATGCTGACAGCGTATGCTATCTTAATTTATCAATGTGCAGTGGACATGAACTGCTATATCAGATCATGTCCGCTCGCATTATAGTAAATAGGCCCCTAACTAGCTTATATTTATAACTAGCTTATATTTTATAACTAGCTTATATTTTATACCTAGTAATACTTTTCTCCGTCTTGTTCTATTTTTCTCCTTTAGGTAAATTATTGAGCTAAGGTCAGAAATGTAACAGAGTGGAAACCTCTACTAAGGATCTGCTTAATTAATAAATAACTTGATTAATTTCTAGGTAAATAATTTCAAGACCTAAGAGCTAAACAACGATTGTAAGGGAATGAGTTTGTCTATATGTATAATGTACTAACAAGATGTCTATCAAAAATATGTTTTTTTTGTTTGTTTTTTACTTTTAAACAATGGTGATAATATTGTTAAATTAAATACTTTCTGCCAGATTACGAGTTGTGATTTATGAGTATAAAAGCATTGTTATGGCTCATAACAATGCTTTTTTACGCCCGCTGGTATTACAGGTTTTGTAGCTACAGCTGTACCGCACACATTTTTGGCCGTAACGCAACGTAACTACCACTGCTTTTCAAAAGTCCTTTTCCTATGGGACTTCCACAGCGCTGGTATTATGAGTGAGCGATACAGGCTGATAACTACAAAATCTGTACCACTCTTGAAAGTCAGTAGTTATGAGTGTTATGTTACATCGCTGTAACATAAAACTCATAACTAAAGTGCTACAAAGTACACTAACACCCATAAACTACCTATTAACCCCTAAACCGAGGCCCTCCCACACTGCAAACATCGCCGCCACCTACATTATTATTATTAACCCCTAATCTGCTGCCCCTAACATCATAGCCACCTAGATTACTATTGCTATTGCATTCTATTGGCTGATTGGAACAGCCAATAGAATGCAAGCTCAATCCCATTGGCTGATAGGTTCAGCCAATAGAATTGAAGCTCAATCCTATTGGCTGATGGCATCAGCCAATAGGATATGTTGGCACTTAATTCCAATTGGCTGATATAATACTATCAGCCAATCGGAATTCAAGGGACACCATCTTGGATGACGTCCCTTAAAGGGAACCTTCATTCAATTTAGAACGTCGACCAAAGAGGATGCTCTACGCTGGATGTCTTGAAGATGGAGCTGCTCCACACCGGAAGGAAGAAGATAGAAGATGCCGCCTGGATGAAGACTTATGCCCGCCTGGAGGATGACTTCCTCCCGCTTGGAGAACGACTTCTGCCGGCTTCGAGGAGGACTTCTTGCCGCTTGGATGAATACTTCTCCGGCTGGATGCGAATGGATGTCCGGTCTTCAAAACTGTAAGTGTATCTTCAGGGGTTAGTGTTAGGATTTTTTAAGGGTGTATTGGGTGGGTTTTATTTTTAGATTAGGGTCTGGGGCGAAAAAGATCTAAATGCCCTTTTAAGGGCAATGCCCATCCAAATGCCTTTTCAGGGCAATGCGTAGCTTAGATTTTTTTAAGTTAGGTTTTTATTTGGGGGGTTTGGTTGTGTGGGTGGTGGGTTTCACTGTTGGGGGGTTGTAATGTTTTTTGCCATGTAAAAGAGCTGTGATCTTTGGGGAAATGCCCCGCAAAAGGCCCTTTTAAGGGCCATTGGTAGTTTATTGTAGGATAGGGGTTTTATTATTGTGGGGGGGGTATTTTGATAGGGCTCTTAGATTAGGTGTAATTAGTTTAAAATTTTGATAATATCTTTTTTATTTTGTGTAATTTAGTGTTTGTTTGTTTTTGTAACTTAGCTAATTTTATTTAATTTATGTAATTTATTTACATGCATTTAATGTTAGGTTTTAATTGTAAGACAGGTTAGGGTTTTATTTTACAGGTAGATTTGTATTTTTTTAACTAGGTAGTTACTAAACAGTGAATAACTATTTAATAACTAATCTACCTAGTTAAAATAAATACAAACGATTATTTATATTGTAACTAGCTTATGTTTTATTTCACATGTAAGTATTTAGTTATAAATAGGAATAATGTAGCTAGTAATAGGAATATTTATTTGTAGTTATTTTAATAATTTTAAAGTTAGTGGGTGTTAGGGTTAGGGTTACGTTAGGGTTTGGGTTAGACTTAGGGTTGGGTTTAGGGGTTAATAACTTTAGTATAGTAGCAACGATGTTAGGGACAGCAGATTAGGTGTTAATAAATGTAGGTAAGTGGCGACGATGTTGGGGCGGCAGATTAGGGGTTAATAATAGTAATGTAGGTGGCGGCGATGTTAGGGGCAGCAGATTAGGGGTTAATAATAGTAATGTAGGTAACGACGATGTTAGGGGCAGCAGATTAGGGGTGTTTAGACTCTGGGTTTATTTTAGGGTGTTAGGTGTAAAAGTAGATTCATGTTTCCCCATAGACTTTAATGGGGCTCCATTACGGAGCTTTACGCTCTGTTTTTGCAGGTGTTAGGCTTTATTTTAGCTGTCTATCCCCATTAAAGTCTATGGGGAAATCGTGCACGAGCATGTAAACGCAGCTCATAGCTGCGCCGGTATTTGGGTGCGTTATGGAGCTCAAAGCTGCCATACACCCGCAAAAAACGTGTTTTTTCAGACTCGTAATACCAGCGCTATAGGGAGTACCCTACTGCTCAAAAAAGCTGTGGATGTTACTTTCCCTATAGCGCTCAAAACTCGTAATCTGGCCGATTATTCTTTAATAAAAAATGAAAAAAAGAGAGACTAAAGTAATAAGAAAATTCATTTAGATTCCGCTGTGAAGTATAATATGATGTTTAATACTGTATATAATACAGAACTGTTAACTGTATATTGATTATAAATAAGTAATTATTTGCCGTCAAAAGAAAATCTATCGTTTTACTTACAAATTACAATGCTATGTTAGCGTTTAGATAAAACAAACGTTGAACGATCGCAGCAATGCTGCTGCACTCTCTGATCATATAGTACTTAATGAATGACTACAGGGGGTAGATATATCATGCAGCGGATGCTGCAATCTACCCCTGAAGTCTCTGGCTCGTACAAAACTTAAATTAAGAAGCAGCGGTCTTAAGACCGCTGCTCCTTAACTCATCCACCACCTCTGAGGTGGTGGACGGCAATCATCCCGATCATATATGATTAGGATGATTGGAATCCCCTGCTAGCGGATGATTGGTCATGAATGTGCATGGGGTGGCATTGCACAAGCATTTCACAAGCGTATGCTGTCGTCATTTATCGATGTCGGGCAGACATGATTCGCTACAGTGAATCATGTCCACCCGCAAGTTGATAAATTGGCTCCTATGGGGCATATTTATCAAGCTCCGTATGGAGCTTGATGCCCCGTGTGTCACGCCGTGCTACTTTAGCTGTTGCTAGGGGCATGGCGGCTCCTTCCCTGCTCGTTGTCAGGGGCTGTTTTGGGTCCGGATGCATGCGGCGCTGACGTCATCGCTGCACGCTCCTCTTTGTGATGCCGGTCCGGATTCCTGTGGCACGAGTCCTGCGTCTATGTAAGTCGCTCAGAAACGATCTATCACTGCCCAAGTATAGGTGTTACTTTGTTTGCTCCTGGGTGTGATAGATCGTTTCTGCTATTTGTCTTATTGTTGATGAACCCTTCCTGTCTGGCCACTCTGCCTGTTAACCCCTAAATTGCTGGATTGATATACTGCTGCTGATTAACTCTGCGTGTATGACCACTCTGCTTGTTTATCCCCTATTTTTCAGGATTGCCTCTCTGTTGCCAAACCCTCCCTGGCCATTCTAGTGGTTTATCCTTTGGACTGCTTTACCGTTGCCGCTAAAGACTATCCTGCCTGTGGTGAGTGCTGCTTACCTCATCTTGCGGATTTTCTCTGCTATGAGATATTCCCTATCATTCTGGCTCAATGCCATGATAAGAAGACTACTGGTCGAGTTTGGTCTGATAGCGGAGTATCCCACAAGCCTAACATTATACTTGGGCCATGGAGCCAGATAAGGTGGCATGAGCAGTTTATCTTCAGGGACAGATGTTGGGAACCCATACCACACAGTTGCAGAATATTGATTCCAAGCTAGAGGCTATAACCACTCAACTCTCTTTACTAGTTACAGCAAGGAATACCGCTCCTGTTGTTGTACCACCAGTCTCTGCTCCTGGTACTGCGGCTTCTTCCTCTGCTTCTGGAAGTATACCCCGGATACCATTGAGTGACAAGTATGAAGGTACTACTGATTGCAGGGGGTTTCTTAACCAATGCAGGCTGCATTTCTACAATGATCCTCACACCTTTAAGTCTCACCAGTCAAGGGTCAACTTTGTAATTTCTTACAAAAAAATTGTCTTACTGAAAGACAATGCCCTAGCCTGGGTCTCTCACATTTTGGAACAGAACCCTCCACTCCTGAATGACGCTGATGCGTTTATTTCTGCACTTCTGTGTTTTGGACTTCTGGCCGTACTTCTACTGCAGAATTTTCTCTCCTTGATCTCCGCCAGGCAATAGAACTGTGGCACAATTTGCCATTGAGTTTCGCATGGCACTAGAAACCAGTTGGGATGGCAGTGCTTTCAAGGCAGCCTTTAGGAGGGGTCTGCATGAATGCATCAAAGATTATCTCACTTATTGTGATATTCCCTCTTCTTTGAAAGGCTTTATAAAACTTTGCTTCAGTCTAGACTCTTGCTTCCATGAGAGACAAGCCAAGAGAGACAGAACTTGGAGAGTCCTTCCCTCACGTCCTCTTATTCATCCGGTTTATGCAGTATCCTCTACCCCTTCAACTTCTCCAGTAGAGGAACCCATGGCTCTTTCCTCTTTCAAAACCTTAGAGTCTGAAAGACAGAGAAGAAGGAGATTGAGACTATGCTTTGATTGTGGTTCTAACTCCCACCAACTAAAGAACGGTGACATTTGTCCAGGAAAAGCCAATGCTTAGGGGATAACACTGGGGTACCTCTAAGCATGATCTCTACTAAATCTCCTCTCGGATTCTGGTACCTGTTACCCTCATCTTACTTCAGAACACTGTCCTTTATTGATTCAGGGGCAGCAGGAAACTTTCTGGATCACCGATTTATGATTCAAGCTGGCTTGCCTCTTTTGCAGAAAAGACATTGGCCCCTATTTATCATTGCGTCAACTATGTTGCATTCGCGGGCTTCAATATGCTCGCAAAAACATCGCCAAACATCGTGGCAGCGGATCTAAATACAATCTCCAGATTTATGAAAAAAGCTGTCAAAAACACGCGTGTCAAGTACAGTGCGAAGAGCATCGGACTGGTGTTAACTAACATTCATCAATGTTGCAGCTATTTGGGTTTTTCCCAACTTTATTTATATAATTTCATTACTGTCCACGAACAAGCACATTTCTCTTTAGCACATTATTGTATGTATATATATATATATATATATATATATATATATATATATATATATATATATATATGCGAATATAGCAAGTAGCGACATATTTGGTGCAAAGTGGATAGTGAATTATTCTAATTATTTTTAATATTGTATATACATATTTTAGTATGTATATACACACATATATAATGGATATTTTAAAGGGATAGGAAACTAAAAATTTAAGTTGTATGATTAAGATAGAGCATGTAATTTTCAAACACCTTAAAATTCCCTTTTATTTTCAAATGTGTTTTGTTCTCTTGGTATCCCTTGTTGGAAAAGAATATGCACATATCCTACACTAGTGGGAGCTAGCTGCTAATTGGTGCCTGCACACATTTGTCTCTTTTAAATGGCTAAATAGATGTGTTCAGCTAGCTGCCAGTAGTGCAATGATGTTCCTTCAGCAAAGGATAACAAGAGAATGAAGCAAATTTGAGAATAGAAGTAAATTGTAAAGCTGTTTAAAATTGTATGTTCTATCCAAATCATGAAAGAATATTCTGGGGTTTCCTGTTCCTTTCAGAGCTGGGTCAGTTTTCTCTCTACACCTGTCTAACCCCTCCTGATTGCAATCTATTTTAAAAAACTATGCTACACAGTTGTTATAAAATGGGCTGGCATATAATATGACATTTCTTACTGAAAAAGAAATTCAAGAGAAGGAAGAAATACACTGAAAATAGCATGCCAGTAAAGAGGTGATTTTAATTTCTGCTGTATCTGAATCATGACAGTTTAATGTTAGGTGGGCTATCCCTTTGAGCTATCAGTTTAAGATTATATTGAATCAAACATCAATTCGAATTTTAAAATCCTTGTCTAAAATATTACACTGTGTATCCTAATATCAGCATCAATGTTTATCTTTAATACAAATTTCATATATACATACTTTCAAAGCATAATACACAATGTAACAAATGACACTTACAAGTTCTGATGAGTGATCAATGACACAAGTATCAAGCAATTTGATTTGTTAGTGACAGTTTATAATGTGTATTTGAATCAGATTGACTGATGTCATAAATCATGTGATTATGCATATTCCAATCAAAAGTTGTGGAAAAATTCACTAGTGTGTGTGTTACTTAGGAGTTTGTGTCATAATTGGTGCGAAAAGTGTTGAATCAACTATGGCGCGCAGTGGAGAGTGGGACTTGTATTACATGGCTTAAACATGGTGCACATAGATTTTTAAAAAAAAATAAAAAGGAAGTTAGCTATATTATGTTGTGTATTTATTTCATTTTTATCTCTATATTTATTAGTGCAACAAGTTTGGGACAAAGCTTTGTACCAAATATGTAGAAATATTGTCCCCTTGCTTTGTAATGAGAGACCAATTTGTAGCATAATCCATAAGTAGTAATTTTAATTTGTATCCCTATGTCTACTAGAGCATCAAATGTGGAGCAATAATATTGTTTGATTTAGAAAGGGTATACATATTTAATAATATTTGTAATTGAGTTTTATTAGGTGATATTCTTCATTCTCTTGCAGCATCGAACATAAGATTTCATTGTTTTCCGATTCCCATTGAGTTCTATGGCATCTGCAACCTCAAGGGTGGCGGATTGAAAACTAGGTATGCTACTAATTATTTAAAGTCTCTTCTATACGCGGATGATATTCTACTATTTGTTGACAATGTTCACTTAACTATTCCTATAATCGTACAAATATTAGCTGAATTTAGCTCATTTTCGGGCTATCGAGTTAATCTAGATAAAAGCGAACTTATGTATGTGGGCAAAAGGCTCCCCTATACTGGGGTTATCCCATTTAAGGTAGTAGATGTAATTAAATACCTAGGGCTAGAGCTGAATAGAAATCCGAAGTTATGGTATGTCGCTAATTATTTAGCTTTGTTTGAAAAAATCAGATGGGATCTCCAGCTATGGGCTTCATATCCATTGTCCATCTCTGCTAGGGTAAACCTAATTAAAACAATTATCTTTCCGCGACTCCTGTATGTTTTGCAAAACTTACCCATTTTTATTTCTAATCTAGATATAAGGAAGCTCTATGGCTATTTCTCTAAATTTATCTGGAAAGATAAAAAGCCGAGAATAGCTTTAGCGAAGCTTATGCAGAAAAAGAATGTGGGCGGTCTTGCTTTGCCTGATGTTAAATTATATAATATTGTTGCAATGGTAAAATTTGCTTTAGATTGGATCACCGAAACTAATCTTATTTCGGTAGTTAAAGAAGAGGCTTTCTATATTCGCCCTTTTTCATTAAAAGCAATTTTACATTGTAAGCCTAAACAACTTCCTTCTAATATTTGTAAACTGATGTTGTTTAAAAATATAGTGATAGCATGGTATAAATTCTGTGGGTGTCTTAGTATAGATCCTTCCTTTTCTGATTTTCTTCCCATTCAGGGTAATCCGCAATTTTCGCCGGGTATCCATCAAAAAAAATTTAAAATGTGGGCAGATCAAGGTTTACTTTATGTAAAGCAAGTTTTGGACGAAGAGTATCAGGTGTGTACTGCTGAACACATTTTCCAAGCGTTTGAATTACCTAGATCAGATCTGTATGCCTATTTTCAAATACGACATTATATATCTAGCCAGAACTGGCAAGTGGAGAATATGTTAGCGTGGTCAGATACTAAAATTTTAATTCAAAAATTCAAGTCGGGAAATACATCTATCTCGTTGATGTATGATATTATGCTTTCAAAGCAAAGTGAAAAATATCTCGGCGGGATAAGCAACTGGCTATGTCCATCCATTCCTGGAATCGACAATGAAAGGCTTATTCTGAGTTTCAAGATGCTAAATAAATGTAGATTGTCCATGAGCTGGAAAGAGTCTCACGTGAAATTGCTGAATAATTATTATTTACATCCAGCGAAAATTCAAAAGATTTTTCCCACTAGTACAGGGAATTGTCCGCGCTGCTCTAAGTCCAGAGCGGATTTATTCCATATGTTTTGGTGGTGTCCCAAATTAAACCAATTATGGCTTAGGATCTGCTATTGGCTTAGTACTCTTTATGATGTAAATATTACTATTGCATTACAAGATGTAATTTTATTGTTCCCTCAAGGTAATGATAGGTCCCCTCGCTTGACCCGTATATTTAACACGATTATTCTTGCAGTTCGTCATCTCATCCTTAAAAATTGGAAAGCGAACAGAGAACCGAGTTTCTCGGTAGTTCAAAAAGAAATACAAGAACAAATTATTTTCAAATCATTTCACTTACAAGATGTCTCGGAGAGGAGAATTGAAGATTTTCTTCTTGGTTGGCTTCCAATTATTGAATCCTATCCTCTCCCGCTTCAAAAACAGATCTTGTACCCATTCCGTTTGTCTATAAGTTTTGCAGAATTAGTGCTTCTGAATAAATTCCCCGGCACCTGGCTAATTTAAGATTACAACGGTTTTAATATCGGTGGGCCAGCTTGGTTCGGGTTCAGCGGTCGGGGGTCTGTTTTTTTTTTTTTTTTCTTCCTCTTGTTTTGCTTGTTGTTTTAATTTATTAGTGGAAGCTCCAACAAGATTTGGTTGGTACTCGCAAATGGCATGAAATATTAGCTCTCATCTCATTGTTTTCTTTTCCATGCATGTATATTTATGGAATGTCTTTGCGATTTCTATATTTTTTTTCTTCTGTTGTATCTCTTGTGGAGATTAATTCAATAAAAAAAAAAAAAAAAAAAATGAAAAATAAAACACAAAAAAAAAGAAAAAAAAAAAAAAAAAGAAAACTAGGTATGCTGCGTCGGATAAGACGCGAGTGTAATTGTTCATTTTTTTTTGAGAGCTTCAAATTGTGTCGAATAGGAGGGTTAATAAACAGGATTGCGCTCAAACTCCACGGGTTTTCAATTTGCATCGATCTGCGTCAAATTGAGACTGGTGAATCGTATGTTACGTCACAAATTTAAAATTATTCCGATCTTAAGGCTTTAATAACTACGGCGCATCAATCTCGCGACATCTATTATGCGGAATTCAAGCGCATTTTCAGTTGACGCTTTGATAAGTAGGCCCCATTGTCTCAAAATAAATACTCTGGGTGGCACCCCCCTTGGTTTAGGGTTGACCCATTTTGAGTCAGCACCCCTGACTGTGGGAGTTCTTCATACCGAACAGCTGCAGTTCGAGGTCATTCATTCCCCAGCACAGCCTGTCATCCTTGGTCTTCCTTGGCTTTGGATACACAATCCACAGTTCGACTGGGCTGAAGGACAACTGGCTTCCTGGGGTACCTCCTGTTTCCACTCCTGCCTTGCTAAAGTCACTCCTCTGCTCCGCATCCCCATAGGCAGTATACAGACTCCTCCAAACCTTCCCTCATTATATGCAGACTTCGCAGATGTGTTTGAGAAAAAAGCAGCAGACGTGCTGCCACCCTACCATCCTTATGACTACAAGATCAACCTCTTTCCCGGAGCCCCACTTCTTAAAAGGAGAACTTATCCACACTCCAAAGCTGAAACCAAATCCATGGAGGAGTACATCTAAGAAAACCTCGCTAAAGGTTTCATTCACACTTCCTCTTCTCCTGCTGGGCAGGCTTCTTTTTCATCAACAAGAAGGATAGTGGGCTCAGAACCTGCATCAACTACAGGGCCTTGAACAATATAACTATCAAGTGGCCAGATTACGAGTTTTGGCGCTATAGAGAAAGTAACATCCGCAGCTTTTTTTAGCGGTATGGTACTCCATATAGCGCTGGTATTACGAGTTGAAAAAAGCTGGTTTTCCAATCAGCCAATGGAATGCGAGCTCAATCCCATTGGCTGATAGGGTCAGCCAATAGGATTGATGCTCAATCCTATTGGCTGATTGCATCAGCCAATATGATTTTTTGGCCCTTAATTCAGATTGGCTTATAGAATTCTATCAGCCAATCGGAATTCAAGGGGCGTCATCTTGGATGACGTCCCTTAAAGGGAACCTTCATTCACCTTTAGTCCGTCGGAAGAAGAGGATGCTCTGCGCCAGATGTCTTGAAGATGGAGCCGCTCCGCGCCTGAAGGATGAATATAAAAGATGCCGTCTGGATGAAGACTTCTGCCTGTCTGGAGGACGACTTGTTCCCGCTTGGAGGACGACTTCTGCAGGCTTCGAGGAGGACTCCTGCCCGCTTGGATGAAGACTTTGCCAGCTGGATGAGGATGGATGTCCAGTCTTCAAAAATGTAAGTGGATCTTCGGGGGTTAGTGTTAGGTTTTTTTAAGGGTTTATTGGGTGGGTTTTAGTTTTAGATTAGGGAACTTGGGGGGGTTGGTTGTGTGGGTGGTGGGTTTTACTGTTGGAGGGGTGTTTGTAATTTATTTTGCCATGTAAAAGAGCTGTTATATTTGGGGCAATGCCCACAAAAGGCCCTTTTAAGGGCCATTGGTAGCTTATTGTAGGATAGGGTTTTATTATTTTGGGGGGGATTTTTTTATTTTGATAGGGCTATTAGATTAGGTGTAATTAGTTTAAAAATTTTATATTTTTATTTTTTTTATTTTGTGTAATTTAGTGTTTTTTGTTTTTTGTAATTTAGATAATTTTATTTAATTTATTTAATACATTTAATTTTAGTTTAATGTTAGGTTTAATTGTGACAGGTTAGGGTTTTATTTTACAGGTAAATTTGTATTTATTTTAACTAGGTAGTTAATAAATAGTGAATAACTATTTCATAACTAATCTACCTAGTTAAAATAAATAGAAATTTACCTCTGAAATAAAAATAAAACATAATCTAGATACAATATAACGATTAGTTATTTTGTAGCTATTTTAGGTTTTATTTTACAGGTAAGTAGTTTTAAATGGGAATAATGTAGCTATTAATTGTAATATTTATTTTTAATTATTGTAATTATTATTTAAAGTTAGTGGGTGTTAGGGTTAGGGTTATGTTAGGGTTAGATTTAGGGTTAGGTTTAGCAGCAGATTAGGGATTAATAATTGTAGGTAGGTAGCTATGATGTTAGGGACAGTAGATTAGGGGTTAATAAGTGTAGGTAGCGACAACATTGGGGGTGGCAGATTAGGTGTTAATACATGTAATGTAGGTGGCGGCAATGTCCGTAGCTGCAAATTAGGGGTTAATAATTTTATTTTAGTGTTTGCGGTGTGGGAGGGCATCAGTTTAGAGGTTAATAATTGTAGTTAGGTAGCGACGATGTTATGGGCAACAGATTAGGGGTTAATAATTGTAGTTGGGTAGCGACAATGTTGGGGTGGCAGATTAGGGGTTAGTGTTAGTGTTTGCTGTGTGGGAGGGCCTCGGTTTAGGGGTTAATAGGTTGTTTATGGGAGTTAGTGTACTTTGCTAGACTTTAGTTATGAGTTTTTTGTTACAGCTTTGTAGAGTAAAAATACTGACTTTCAGGTGGCGGTTCGAATCTTGTAGTAATGAGCTGTACCGCTTACTTTTTGGCCGGTAATGCAAACTCGTTATACCAGCGCTGTGGAAGTCCCATAGGAAAAGGACTTTTTAAAAACAGCAGTAGTTACATTGCGTTACGGCCAAAGAAGTGTGCGGTACAGCTGTAGCTACAAAACTCGTAATACCAGCGGACGTAAAAAAGCATAGTTATGAGCCATAATGATGCTTTTTTACTCATACCACACAACTCGTAATCTGGCAGAAGAATTGCTATCCCATTCCTTTGAGCACCGAACTGTATGACTCACTCCAGGATGCTTGCTTCTTCACCAAGCTGGACTTTCATGGGGCATACAATCTGATTCGTATCTTCCCAGGCCACAAATGGAAGACTGCCTTCAACACAGCCTTTGGGCTTTGTAACGCCCCTGCAGTCTTCAAGGCATTTATCAATTATATCTTCCGTGAACTCCTCAACCGCACTGTCATTGTCTATCTGGATGACATCCTTGTTTTCTCTTCCACTTTGGAGGAGCATCATAAACATATGAGACAGGTACTTCAACGCCTCAGTGACAATTCTTTGGTAGCCAAGCTAGAAAAAATGTGAGTTTGATCAAGTTCAGATCCAATTCCTTGGTTATGTCATCTCGAAGGAGGGGTTTGCCATGAATCCTGCTAAACTCATGCAGTTCTAGAATGGCCTCAGCCTACTTCATTAAAGGAATTACAGAGGTTCTTGAGGTTCTCCAATTATTAACGCAAGTTTATAAAGAACTTTTCTCAAATAGTTGCTCCACTCACTGAATTGACAAAATAGAACAAAGACTGTAAACATTGGCCTCTTCCATAAATGCCTTCTCTTGTCTGAAAAAGGTTTTCAGTTCTGCTCACGTGGTCCGCCATCCTGATCTTGACCTACAGTTTACTTTAGAGCTTGATGCCCCTGAGATAGGGGCTGAAGCAGTTCTAACCCAAAGGGATCCTTTGACTTCCAAGTCACACCCTGTAGCCTTTTTCTCTAAACGCTTTACTCCTGCAGAGAGGAATTACGATATGTGTAGTCTCAAACTCTTAGCCATTAAGATGGCTTTGACTGAATGGCGTCATTGGTTAGAGGGCACCAAAAATCCCATTCAGATTCTCACCGACCACAAGAATCTGACTTACCTAGAGACTGCTCATCGACTCAATCCTTGACAGGGCAGGTGGGCCTTGTTCTTTTCCCATTTTAAATTTTTGGTCTTTTAGCTTCCTGGGACCAAGAAGAAGAAGGCGGACGCCCTTTCCCGTCAGTTCCCTCACTCAAGTGATTCCTCTGAAGCTCCTATTGAACACAACATACCTCCATCCTGTGTGGTTGCTCAACTAAACACCACCCTATTGCAAAGACTGCAATGTGCCCAGTCCAGTAAACCTCCTGGAGCCCCCGTGGCCTCGGATATCCTCTTTGTACCCCTGAACCTACGCACCCCTGTGCTATCCTGGGCTCATGATAATAAACTCTCAGTCATCCTGGTTTGACTAGGACTTTTAATTGTCTTTCCCAACATGTATGGTGGCCTACTATGAAGTCTGAATCATAGGATTATGTGAAAGTCTGCACAACTTGTGGTGCCAACAAATCTCCTGATCCTTGCCTCCTGGCTTGCTCCAACCATTGTCCATTCTCAAACAACCTTGGACACATATAACTATGGACTTCATTGTGGACCTCCCACCTTCTGACCACCATACAGTTATCTGGGTTGTGGTGGATCGGTTCTCCAGACTGTACACTTAATGAAACTGCCATCAGCCCAGGAATTATTGTTTCTTTCTCTCTTGCATGTGGTACGACTTCATGGCATTCCTGTGATTATTGTTTCCGACAGAGGTCCACAATTCTTCTCTACCTTTTGGAGAGACTTTTGCAAGTTGATTGGAACCACTGTTTCCTTTTCTTCTGGCTACAATACTCAGACCAATGGACTAACTGAGAGAGAAAACCAGGATCTCGAGGCATACCTTAGAGCCTTTGTCAATTTTCTCCATGCTAATTGGTCTGACTCATTGTCTGACTCATTGTCACTCTTCTCTACAATATTCTCCATTTCAAGCTGCAGCAGGGTATCAACCTTGTTTCTTCTCTCTTTCTGCTCAGTCCACTGGGGTTCCTGCTGCAGACCGACATGTTACTGAACTCATCACTCATTGGTGATGTATTCGCTCTCAGCTACCTTCAGCTGTCTCTAGATACAAGAAGTTTGCTGATCTTCATAGAGCCTCTGTATGTGTCATCTCTGTAGGTGAATGTGTTTGGATCTCTACTCAACATATTTGTGTACGTCAAACCTGTCACAAATTATGGCCTAGGTTTATCAGTCCTTACAAAGTACTGAAAGACTGTCTCCTGTTGCCTTCAAAGTGGCCTTGCCCAAAACTCTATGCATAAACCCAGTCTTCCACATCTCTGTACTCAAGCCTTACATCAGGAATAGATATACCCAACTCAGAGTTCCTCCTCCTCCACTACTGGTCCATGGCGACCCTGAATATGAGGATGTTAAGATCCTGGACTCCAGATACAGGTGCAGACAACTGCAGTATCTTGTACATTGGAAGGGTTATTCTGTGGCAGACCGTTCCTGGGTTCCTGCCCGTGAAGTACATGCTCCATCTTTGGTCTCCAGATTCCATGTTGCTCATCCTTTGAAGCCGACTCTGGTTCCCGGAGGGAACAATTGAGAGGGGGGCTATGTTACGCTGCTCTAGCTGTTGCTAGGGGCACGGCGTCTCCTTCCCTGCTCATTGTCAGGGGCTGTGTTGGGTCCAGATGTGTGCGGTGCTGACGTCATTGCCACACGCTCCTCTTTCTGATGCCAGTCCGGATTCCTGTGGCGCGAGTCCTGCGCCTATGTAAGTTGCACAGAAACAATCTATCACTGCCCAAGTATAGGTGTTACTTTGTGTGCTCCTGGGTGTGATAGATTGTTTCTGGTATTTGCCTTATTGTTGATGAATCCTGCCAGTCTGACCACTCTGCCTGTTAACCCCTAAATTGCTGGATTTCTTATTCTGCTGCTGATTAACTCTTGTATGACCACTCTGCTTGATTAGCCCCTATTGTTCTGGATTGCCTCTCTGTTGCCAAACCCTGCCTGTCTGACCATTCTAGTGGTTTATCCTTTGGACTGCTTTACCATTGCCTCTGAAGACAATCTTGCCTGTGGCGAGTGCTGCTTACCTCATCTTTCAAACTTTCTCTGCTCTGGGATATTCCCTATCATTCTGGCTCAATGCCAGGATAAGAAGACTACTGGCCGAGTTCGGTCTGATAGCGGAGTATCCCACGAGCATAACACTGTGTTTCCAACAAGCCTTCAGGCTCACCGGAAACAGAAATTATGAAGCAGCGGTCTAAAGACCACTGCTCCATAACCTGTCCGCCTGCTCTGAGGCAGCAGACAGATAACTGGTGTTACTCGCCAGAAACACGGGGCATCAAGCTCCATTTGGAGCTTGATAGATAGGCCCCAATGTGTTCATCCGTGCACACCTGTGTGTATGTGTTCTATGTAAAGTGTCTATTTTTATTTCTGCTGTCTGAGTCAGTGTCCGCTGCTCTCTCATATAGTCACACAGTAGAACTTGTATCACACAAGATAAATATATATATAAAACATAAAATATTCCCAGCATGTTGGTTACCTGACATTTGTTGAGCAATTTTGAGTAATGAGCTGATTTCTCCTGCTCTCTCTTTATTGAGTGTTTCCTCTACACTGAAAAGAAATAGAAAACACAAGTGAGTTCCTCGTTAATACAAGTGAGTTCCCCGTTAATACAAGTGAGTTCCCCGTTAATACAAGTGAGTTCCCCGTTAATACAAGTGAGTTCCCCGTTAATACAAGTGAGTTCCCCGTATTATAAACAGACTATTCATTCATTTAGAATATGATAAACTTGAAAAAGAAAGACCCACAAGGAATTCAAAATGATTATCTTTTTCATTTGAGGCTTATGTGTTTGATGTTATTACAGACGGGAGAGGGAATTATTTATTAGTAATGGTGACGGTCACATGGGGAGTTACATTTAGTCAAGGGGGTTGTTATGGGTGTTTTGAAGTAATTATATTTTGTGGTAAGAGAGTGACATGAGGTGTGTTAGAAGTTAAGGGAGGTTATTAATTGTGAAACATAACATTAGGGCCAATGGCAATAGGTGACAGACAGCCATTTTGTGTAATGATTAAATAATAAAATCATGGTTAAATAACAATGGGGAGGTTCAGGTCAATATATTACTGTGGTTAGAGAGCTGAGACTGGGTTTACGTCAGTTTGCTTAAGGTTAAGTTACTTTATTAAAAAATAAAGATGCTACCATTTTTATATTTTAATAAAAATACTTTATTGAAATTTGGGGCCAATTGGGGGACTTTTGGTTATTTTTTCTGAGCGCTAATTGTAATGGCTGGTTATTTATCACGTACTCGCAAACCGTTTGTGGGCGCATGATAAATTAGTGCTCCACTTTTAATCTAGCCCTTAGTTTTGCAGTCTAAAGGTGCCTACCATCCCTTCATTGTGTTGTGGGTTTGATTGGGACTGAGAAATTAGGATATTTTGCAGAGAGGGAGTTGCATTTGGATTTATTTTTGTTTCAGGAAAATGATCGCTGCTGTGCATAATAGCAACAATCAATCACCTAGATTACAAGTTTTGCGTTAGCCTTAAAAAGCAGCGTTGAGAGGTCCCAACACTGCTTTTTTTCTAACGCTGGTATTACGAGTCTGGCAGGTACAGGGTACCGCTCACTTTTTTTCCACGACTCGAACATACCGCAAATCCACTTTCATCAATTGCATCATTTTCAAGGGGATTTTCCTAACACCAGTATTACGAGTCTTGGAAAAAGTGAGCGGTACAGCCTCTCCTGTCAAGACTCCTACCGTCAGTAGATAAGAGTTTTAGGGGCTAACGCCATAACATAAAACTCTTAACTAAAGTGCTAAAAAGTACACTAACACCAATAAACTACATATTAACCCCTAAACCGAGCCCCCCCCCCCCCCACATTGCAAACACTTGAATACAATTTTTAACCCCTAATCTGCCGACCGGACATTGCCGCCACCTAACTACACTTATTAACCCCTACTCTGTCGCCGCCACTATAATAAATATATTAACCCCTAAACCTAAGTGTGACCCTAACCCTAATACCCCCTAACTTAAATATAATTTAAAATAATCTAAATAAAATAACTTTAATTACCTAAATTATTCCTATTTAATACTAAATACTTACCTATAAAATAAACCCTAAGCTAGCTACAATATAACTAATAGTTACATTGTATCTAGCTTAGGGTTTATTTTTATTTTACAGGCAACTTTGTATTTATTTTAACTAGGTATAATAGTTATTAAATAGTTATTAACTATTTAATAGCTACCTAGCTAAAATAAAGACACATTTACCTGTAAAATAAAAATAAACCTAAGTTACAATTACACCTAACACTACACTATAATTAAATAAATTCCCTAAACTAACTACAATTAAATACAATGATCTAAATTATGAAAAAAACCCCACTAAATTAGAGAAAAATAATAAAATAATTAAAATTTTTTAAACTAATTACACCTAATCTAATCCCCCTAATAAAATAAAAAGCCCCCCCCCCAAAAAAAGCCCCCCAAAATAAAAAAAGCCCTACCATACACTAAATTACAAATAGCCCAAGTAATCAGCTCTTTTACCTGTAAATAAAATACAATACCCCCCAACATTAAAACCCACCACCCACACAACCAACCCTACTCTAAAACCCACCCAATCCCCCCTTAATAAAACCTAACACTAACCCCTTGAAGATCACCCTACCTTGAGACATCCTCACCCAACTGGGCAGAAGTGGTCCTTCAGACGACCAGAAGACTTCATCCTATCCGGGCAGAAGAGGTCCTCCAGATGGGCAGAAGTCTTCATCCAGACGGCATCTTCTATCTTCATCCATCCGGAACGGAGCGAGTCCATCTTCAAGACATCCGATGCGGAGCATCCTCTTCCTTCCGTCGACTAACACTAAATGACGGTAACTTTAAGTGACGTCATCCAAGATGGCGTCCCTTCAATTCCGATTGGCTGATAGAATTCTATCAGCCAATCGGAATTAAGATAGAAAAAATCCTATTGGCTGATCCAATCAGCCAATAGGATTGAGCTGGCATTCTATTGGCTGATTGGAACAGCCAATAGAATGCAAGCTTAATCCTATTGGCTTATTGTATCAACCAATAGGTTTGAACTTCAATCCTCTTGACTGAAAATAATAATATAATTACAATTTTTTTAAACTAATTACACCTAATCTAACCCCCCTAATAAAATAAAAAAGCCCCACAAAATAAAAAAGCCCTACCATACACTAAATTAAAAATAGCCCAAGTAATCAGCTCTTTTACCTGTAAACAAAATACAATACCCCCCCCAACATTAAAACCCACCACTCACACAACCAACCCTACTCTAAAACCCACCCAATCCCCCCTTAATAAAACCTAACACTAACCCCTTGAAGATCACCCTACATTGAGACATCCTCAGAATTGACAGAAAGATCACCTAGCGCCTGTTGATACTGACCCTCGGCTAAGATAAATTGACCGCTAGTGGTCAATATACAAATAATCAAACTATCAGAAAAATATCAAAGCGCCAACAATAGAGGCAGGGTCTTAAGCTCAAATGCAATATTTATTACAATAATAGTTTCATTTAAATAATGTCATTCCTTTGCTGATAAAATATAAAATATAAAACAAATATCAGTTTACAAAAGTAATCTCTTCTTATTTTAAACTTGACCGTAAATTATAATTGATGATAAAAATAGTTATAAGCAACAACTCCAATTAAATACAATAAATTAAAAGTACTTAGATAATTCCCTCATGGATCCATGTTAACAGTCTAAAATTGTAACAGGAAGAATTATACACTACACCCCCCCAATACTAGCCAATCACAAACTAAGAAAAGGAAATTTCGATTAGCCAATAGAAAGGATCAAAAATTGGGAAACCAAAATTAGGGTACAAGAGGTTTAAACAAATAAAACATTTAGACTAAACTAGGTAGAACGAAAGAAAAAGATCACCAAGGAGTTTAATAGCAATACCGACTAATATGACATTTGAAAAGAACCGGAGAGTTAAGGCAATTACTTCCGGGACCAGAACAAGGTCAGAATCAATAAGGTATAAAAACACCTTGGCTTATGAAATAAAACCAGCCTTGAGAAAGGTCGACTAACGACCGAAACGCGTTGGCTGGTAAATGTATCTCTTACACTAGGAATTTTATTTGGCAATCTGCACTATTGTTTTTTCTGTTTTAAGAGAGGAATCGAGCTGCACAGAATTGCAAACACCTAAGAAGTTGAGGAATCGAGCCGCACACAATTGCAAACACACAGGAAAACCAACACACATACGAACTGAATAGGATTATTAGTAACTTCACTGGCCTTGGGATCGTGTACCCATCTGGGGACTAATCCAAACAAACTGGGGACTAAGGTCTAAAACCTTTGGAGGAATTAGTTTATTTTATTATAGCACATTTTCTTACTGACATTTTTTATTGACATTTTGAAAAGCAGCACAGAAAAGGAGAAGGGATTCAATTGTCACTAATTTCAAATTTGAATATATTTTTAAGTTTATGTTCACAGAGAAAAATCTAAGTTAAACACATAGTTTAAATTTGTGTTAGTTTTGTTTTATTTTGAATTTTCAGTGGTTGTTGAAACTATCACCATTATTATTATTTTTTGTTTGTCACAGTGGAATATTTTGCACACGGTCAAATCTATTGGCACATTTTTTTTATTGCACCAAGTTAAATATATACACGCCGCAAATATATTTTTTTCATGTTGAATTTTAAACCTATCAAATAGCGGTAACCCGCTGAGCAATAGCGGTAACCCGCTGAGCAAATATACTTGTAAAAGTACCTCTAATGGCAATGTAAGGATTACTGTGTTTTAAGCTTAACCAGTTCTGTTAAAATTGTGGTAGACCATTACATCGTTTTTAGCTATTGTTTTGAATAGGAGCCTATTCTATTAACAAAGGTATACCCCAAAACTAGAGGGGGAATTAGAATCTGGAGTTCAAACCACTTAACTGATTGGTGAATTAGCAAATCCTAAAACTTGAAAAAGATTTATTTGGTTCACCTTGCTTATCAAGCTCACTGTCAACACAGTTACAATTTTAAGACTGTTAACATGGATCCATGAGGGAATTATCTAAGTACTTTTAATTTATTGTATTTAATTGGAGTTGTCAACCCACGTTGCTTATAACTATTTTTATCATCAATTATAATTTACGGTCAAGTTTTAAATAAGAAGAGATTACTTTTGTAAACTGATATTTGTTTTATATTTTATATTTTATCAGCAAAGGAATGATATTATTTTAAACTATTATTGTAATAAATATTGCATTTGAGCTTAAGACCCTGCCTCTATTGTTGGCGCTTTGATATTTTTCTGATAGCTTGAGACATCCTCACCCAACTGGGCAGAAGTGGTCCTCCAGACGACCTGAAGTCTTCATCCTATCTGGGCAAAAGAGGTCCTCCAGATGGGCAGAAGTCTTTATCCAGACGGCACCTTCTATGTTGTCTTATGGCACCTTCTATCTTCATTCATCCGGAGCGGAGCGGGTAAATCTTCAAGACATCCGACACGGAGCATCCTCTTCCTTCCGACGACTAACACTAAATGACGGTACCTTTAAGTGACGTCATCCAAGATCAGCCAATCGGAATTAAGGTAGAAAAAATCCTATTGGCTGATCCAATCAGCCAATAGGATTGAGCTGGCATTCTATTGGCTGATTGGAACAGCCAATAGAATGCGAGCTTAATCCTATTGGCTGATTGTATCAACCAATAGGATTGAACTTCAACCCTCTTGACTGATTTCATCAGCCAATAGGATTTTTTCTACCTTAATTCCGATTGGCTGATAGAATTATATCAACCAATCGGAATTGAAGGGACGCCATCTTCGATGACATCACTTAAAGGTACCGTCATTTACTTTTAGTCGTCGGAAGGAAGAGGATGCTCTGTGTCGGATGTCTTGAAGATGGACCCGCTCCGCTCCAGATGGATGAAGATAGAAGATGCCGTCTGGATGAAGACTTCTGCTTGCCTGGAGGACCTCTTCTGCCCAGATAGGATGAAGACTTCTCTTCGCCCGGCTTCGTTGAGGACTTCTGCCTGGTTGGGTGAAGACATCTCAAGGTAGGGTGATCTTCAGGGGTTTAGTGTTAGGTTTTATTAAGGGGGGATTGGGTGGGTTTTAGAGTAGGGTTGGGTGTGTGAGTGGTGGGTTGTAATGTTGGGGGGGTATTGTATTTTTTTTACAGGTAAAAGAGCTGATTACTTTGGGGAAATGCCCCGCAAAAGGCCCTTTTAAGGGCTATTTGTAATTTAGTATAGGGTAGGGATTTTTATTTTTTGGGGGGGCTTTTTTATTTTATTAGGGGGATTAGATTAGGTGTAATTAGTTTTAATTTTTTTTAATTATTTTATTATTTTCTGTAATTTAGTGTTTTTTTTTCTTAATTTAGATAATTGTATTTAATTGTATTTAATTGTAGTTAGTTTAGGGAATTAATTTAATTATAGTGTAGTGTTAGGTGTAATTGTAACTTAGGTTTATTTTTATTTTACTGGTAATTTTTTCTTTATTTTAGCTAGGTAGCTATTAAATAGTTAATAACTATTTAATAGCTATTGTACCTAGTTAAAATAAATACAAACTTGTCTGTAAAATAAAAATAAACCCTAAGCCAGATACAATGTAACTATTAGTTATATTGTAGCTAGCTTAGGGTTTATTTTATAGGTAAGTATTTAGTTTTAAATAGGAATTATTTAGTAATTAATAATAAGTTTTATTTATATTATTTTAAATTATATTTAAGTTAGGGGGTGTTAGGGTTAGACTTAGGTTTAGGGGTTAATATATTTGTTATTGTGGCGGCGACGTTGACGGCGGCAGATTAGGGGTTAATAAGTGTAGTTAGGTGTTGGCGATGTTAGGGACGGTAGATTAGGGGTTAATAATATTTAACTAATGTTTGCAATGCGGGAGTACAGCTGTTTAGGGGTTAATAACTTTATTTTAGTGGCGGCAACGTTGTGAGCGGCAGATTAGGGGTTAAGAATTGTAGGTAGGTTGCAGCAAGATTGGGGGCGGCAGATTAGTGGTTTATAAATATAAGGTAGGTGTCAGCGATGTCGGAAGCAGCAGATTAGGGGTTAATAAGTGTAAGATTAGGGGTGTTTAGACTCGGGGTTCATGTTAGGGTATTAGGTGTAGACATAAAAAGTATTTCCCCATAGGAATCAATGGGGCTGCTTTAAGAGATGAATGCTGCTTTTTTGCAGGTGTTAGTTTTTTTTTCAGTCGGCTCTGCCCCATTTATTCCTATGGGGAAATCGTGCACGAGCACGTTTAGCCAGCTCACCGCTACCGTAAACAGTGCTGGTATTGAGGTTAGATGTGGAGCAAAATTTTGCTCTTCTCTCACTTTTCTGCGGCTAACGCCGGGTTTAAAAGACCCATAATACCAGCGTTACTGTAGGTGAGCAGTGAGCTGAAACTGCTCGTTAGCCCCGCAAGCCTTACCGACAAAAACACATAATCTAGCCAAATGTTTTGCTTGTCTCGTTGTGTCCCTATAGTGGTTGCTTTTTCATAACGAGGAGGAAAGCATAGATTTTTAGTAAAGTTTACTTTTAAGTCCACAGAAATACCTCACCTATAGTCCCCATATAAAAGTGAGCACTAAGTAATGTGCTACGTTCACTATGGGCAGTGGGAACTTTGACTACTAACACATAGGGCCAGATTACACATGGAGCGCTATTTCATTTTTTTTTCTTTTTACATAAATTGGGTTGTGCTCATATTATGAGTTAAAAGTAAACTTTTTTCACTCATGCGCTAACCCAACGAGCGTAAAAAGCTGAACCATACAAGTCAAAGGAAAAAAAATGTAGAAAAAAACCCAACTTCCTCTCAAAGCCGACCGCATTTTCTCATGTGCACTAACCCGATATAAAAATATATATATTTTACATTCTGATGTTGTTTATTTAAAAGAATATGTTCTATTTATCCATAAATAAATATTTCTAGATATATCTGATGGTATTTTGGTACAATATATATACCCGATTATATAAAGGTTTAGGTACTGATATATATATATATATATATATATATATATACATAAAGGAATATCTATTTATAAATACATAGAACGTATTCTGCTATTTGCAGAACATTGGAAGCAAAATATTTACAGTAAATACACAGTATAACACTTTATAAAATATGAATATTGCATAATTATGAATTTACATGTTTTCATCTACTTAACGCCAAGTGCTCCAATGCACTTATAGGCCTCTATTTATCAAGCTGTCAGCCGCAAATACGCTGGAATTCTGCAGCGTATTTGTGGTGAGCCTGATTCGCCATAGCTATCAAACCCTACAGACCGACAAAAGTAGAATATAGTGACGTAACATACGATCAGCCGGACTCAGTCCAACACAGATCGATGGTTGCGTCACTCCAGATGTTCCGAACGCACGTTCGGCACAATCTGACTACTTTTGGAAGTTATCAAAAAACTACCAGATACGCTCGCCACTATTCCGGCCCAGTTTACCTGTTTTTTAGGGCGGCGGATGCCATAGGAATCAATGGGAGTCTGAAAGCTCATGTTCGCTGCTGCCCGATATCCCAACCCACCACCCACACACCCAACCCTACTCTATAATCCACCAAATCCCCCCTTAATAAAACCTAACACTATCCCCCTGAAGATCACCCTACCTTTAGACGTCTTCACCCAACCGGGCAGAAGTGGTCCTCCAAAGGGTCCGAAGTCTTCATCCTATCCGGGCAGAAGAGGTCCTCCAGATGGGCAGAAGTCTTCATCCAGGCAGCATCTTCTATCTTCATCCAGGCAGCATCTTCTATCTTCATCCATCCGGAGCGGAGCGAGTCCATCTTCAAGACATCCGACGCAGAGCATCCTTCCAGGCTGACGACTACCCGACAAATGAATATTCCTTTAAATGACATCATCCAAGATGTTGTCCCTTGAATTCTGATTGGCTGATAGAATTCTATCAGCCATTAGGAATTAATGTAGGAAAAATCCTATTGGCTGATGCAATCGGCCAATAGGATTGAGCTTGCATTCTATTGGCTGTTCCAATCAGCCAATAGAATGTGAGTTCAATAGTATTGGCTGATTGGATCAGCCAATAGGATTTTTCCTACCTAAATTCCGATTGGTTGATAGAATTCTATCAGCCAATCGAAAATGAAGGGACGCCATCTTGGATGATGTCATTTAAAGGAATATTAATTTGTCGGGTAGTCGTCGGCCTGGAAGGATGCTCCGCGTCAGATGTCTTGAAGATGGACCCGCACCGCTCCGGATGGATGAATATAGAAGATGCCACTTGGATGAAGACTTCTGCCCTTCTGAGGACCTCTTCTGCCCGGATAGGATGAAGACTTCGGACCCTCTGCAGGACCACTTCTGCCCGGTTGGGTGAAGACGTCTCAAGGTAGGGTGATCTTCAGGGGGGTAGTGTTAGGTTTTATTAAGGGGGGATTGGGTGGGTTTTAGAGTCGGGTTGGGTGTGTGGGTGGGGGGTTATAATGTTGGGGGGGTAGGGATTTTTATTATTTTGGGGGGCTTTTTTTATTTTATTAGGGGGATTAGATTAGGTGTAATTAGTTTAAAATTCTTGTATTTATTTTATTATTTTCTGTAATTTAGTGTTTTCTTTGTACTTTAGTTAATTTTATTTAATTGTAATTAATTTATTTTAATTTAGGGAATTAATTTAATGATAATGTAGTGTTAGGTGTAATTGTAACTTAGGTTAGGTTTTATTTTACAGGTACTTTTGAATTTATTTTAACTAGGTAGTTATTAAATAGTTAAAATAAATACAAACTTGCCTGTAAAATAAAAATAAATCCTAAAATAGCTACAATGTAACTATTAGTTATATTGTAGCTAGCTTAGGGTTTATTTTATAGGTAAGTATTTAGTTTTAAATAGGAATAATTTATTTCATGATAGGAATATTTATTTAGATTAATTTAAATTATATTTAAGTTAGGGGGTGTTAGGGTTAGGGTTAGACTTAGGTTTAGGGGTTAATAAGTTTAATATAGTGGCGGCGACGTTGGGGGCGGGAGATAAGGGGTTAATAAATTTAATGTACGTGGCGGCGGGCCTGTGAGCGGCGGTTTAGGGGTTAAACATTTTATTTAGTTGCGGTGGGATCCGGGAGCGGCGGTTTAGGGGTTAATAACTTTATTTAGGTGCGGTGGGCTCCGGGAGCTGTGGTATAGGGGGTAAAACACTATAGTATAGTGTGGGTGCTTAGTGACAGGGTAGCAAGAAAGCTGTGAATAAGCCGAAGAGCAGCAAAATCAATGACTGTTAGTTAACAACAGTCCGCTGCTCATCTCTCCGTACTTGGTGCGCAACTTTTTAACAGCTTTCTTGATAATTTTGGCGAACGTTCTCAGGTCCGTGGCAGCGATGTTAGGCGATCTTAGGCGAGCGTATTGGTGCCGTCGAATGCAAGAAAGTCAACGGCTTGATTACTAGAGGCCATAGTATATATATATATATATATATATATATATATATATATATATATATTTATATATATATATATATATATATATATCTATATCTGTACATGTGTATTTATATGTTGAAATGTCTGTAAATTCATATATACACATATAAATACATATGTACCAGGGGCGTATTATGGCCTAGGCCAACAAGGCTGATGCCTAGGGCAGCAGATTTGGGAGGGGCTGCACATCTGCCCTATCCTCTCTCTAAAAGCCAGCACACAGTACAGGGAGCTATAAAGTGCAGGCATTTAGAGAGAAGACCAGGCACGTGCGCTGATTTAAGGTCGCTCTTTACATGCAGTGCCCCTTTAAACCATTGCTTCATTTAGAGCCGCCGGCATTTTTGAAAAGTAAGCGTTCTTGGTGAGTAACTTGCCCAGGGAAATGCTTACAAAGTGAGGCTGGAGAAGAAGACCTTGTGCCGATATGCTGCCTCCCCTTGTCAGCTGTGGTGGGTCTGCGAGCGCAGTGCTTATTGCAGGTCTTTAGTAACTAACAGACTGGATGTGTCTGTGCACTGCTTAGATCAGCTTGTGATGTGTAATCACAAACTCTCAGTGCTAATGTATGTTAGCTACTAATAGCTAGCTTTATCTGCATTCATGTGATGTCTAATCATAAACTCTCAGCGCTAATGTATGTTAGCTACTAATAGCTTTCTCTGCATTCATGTGATGTGTAATCACAAACTCTCAGTGCTAATGTATGTTAGCTACTAATAGCTAGCTTTATCTGCATTCATGTGATGTCTAATCATAAACTCTCAGTGCTAATGTATGTTAGCTACTAATAGCTAACTTTCTCTGCATTCATGTGATGTCTAATCATAAACTCTCAGTGCTAATGTATGTTAGCTACTAATAGCTAGCTTTCTCTGCATTCATGTTTGGTCTAATTATAAACTCTCAGCGCTAATGTATGTTAGCTACTAATAGCTAGCTTTCTCTGCATTCATGTAATGTCTAATCATAAACTCTCAGCGCTAATGTATGTTAGCTACTAATAGCTAGCTTTCTCTGCATTCATGTGATGTCTAATCATAAACTCTCAGCGCTAATGTATGTTAGCTACTAATAGCTAGCTTTCTCAGCATTCATGTGATGTCTAATCATAAACTATCAGTGCTAATGTATGTTAGCTACAAATAGCTAGCTTTCTCTGCATTCATGAATCACAGAGTAAATAGTTACCGGACACTTAAAAAGTCAACGGCTAAATTTCGAGTTTTGTGATATGCCGGTATTCAGGTCCTAACGCTGCTTTTTCATGCCTGCTGGTATTACGAGTCTTGCAAATTTTGTAAAGGCTTTTTTCTATGGGACTCTGATAGCGCTGGTAAAACGAGTTTGTCCTGGGAGGCCAAAAAGTGAACGGTACACCCTATCCCGTCAAGATTTCTAACACTTTTTAAAGTCAGTAGTTATGATGAGATTTACACTACAAAGCCGTAGCATAAAACTCATAACTAAAGTGCTAAAAAGTACACTAACACCCATAAACTACCTATTAACCCCTAAACCGGGGCCCTCCTGCATCACAAACACAAAAATAAAATTATTAACCCCTAATCTGCCGCTCCCGACATCACCGCCACTAAAATAAATATATTAACTCCTAAACCGCCACACTCCCACCTCGCAAACACTAGTTAAATATTATTAAACCCTAATCTGCTGTCCCTAACATCGCCGCCACCTACATTAGTTATTAACCCCTAATCTGCCGCACCCAACGTCGCCGCCACTATACTAAATTTATTAACCCCTAAACCTAAGTCTAACCCTAACACCCCCTAACTTAAATATAATTAAAATAAATCTAAATAAAATTACTATCATTACCTAAATAATTCCCATTTAAAACTAAATAATTACCTATAAAATAAACCCTAAGCTAGCTACAATATAACTAATAGTTACATTGTATCTAGTTTAGGGATGATTTTTATTTTACAGGCAAGTTTGTATTTATTTTAACAAGGTAGAATAGTTACTAAATAGTTATTAACTATTTACTAACTACCTCGCTAAAATAAATACACATTTACCTGTAAATTAAAACCTAACCTAAGTTACACTAACACCTAACACTACACTACAATTAAATAAATTACCTAAATGAAATACTATTAAATAAATTAAATACAATTACCTAAATTACAAAAACAAACAAACACTAAATTATAGAAAATAAAAAACAAATTACAAGATCTTTAAACTAATTACACCTAGTCGGAAAAATGAAGATAGAAGTCGCTGTCTGGGTGAAGACTTCTGCCCGTCTGGAGGATCACTTCTGCCGGCTTCGTTGAGGACATTTTGCCGCTTGGATGAAGACTTCTCCCGGTAAGTGAATCTTCGGTGGTTAGTGTTAGGATTTTTTAAGGGTGTATTGGGTGGGTTTTATTATTAGGTTAGGACTTTGGGCAGCAATAGAGCTAAATGCCCTTTTAAGGGCAATGCCCATCCAAATGCCCTTTTCATGGCAATGGGGAGCTTAGGTTTTTTATTTAGGGTTTTATTTGGGGGGTTCGTTGTGTGGGTGGTGGGTTTAACTGTTGAGGGAGTGTTTGTATTTTTTTGACAGGTAAATAAGCTGATTTCTTTGGGGCAATGCCCCGCAAAAGGCCCTTTTAAAGGTTATTGGCAGTTTAGTTTAGGCTAGGGTTTTTTTTTATTTTGGGGGGGGGCTTTTTTATTTTGATAGGGCTATTAGATTAGGTGTAATTAGTTTAAAGATCTTGTCATTTGTTTTTTATTTTCTGTAATTTAGTGTTTTTGTTTTGTTTGTAATTTAGCTAATTGTATTTAATTTATTTAATAGTATTTAATTTAGGTAATGTATTTAATTGTACTGTTAGGTGTTAGTGTAACTTAGGTTAGGTTTTATTTTAAAGGTATATTTGTATTTATTTTAGCAAGGTAGTTAGTAAATAGTTAATAAATATTTAGTAACTATTCTAGATTGCAAGTTCCCACGGGAATAGGGCCATCAATCCCTCCTGTATGTGTTTGTAAAATTTGTCTTGTCTCTTACAAGTCTTGTATTGTTTTATTTAAATGAATTGTATCCATGGACAGCGCTGCGGAATATGTTAGCGCTTCATAAATAAAGTATAATAATAATAATATTCTACCTAGTTAAAATAAATACAAACTTTCCTGTGAAATAAAAATAAAACCTAACTATTAGTTATACTGTAGCTAGCTTAGGGTTTATTTTATAGGTAAGTATTTAGTTTTAAATAGGAATTATTTAGGTAATGAGAGTAATTTTTATTTAGATTTATTTTAATTATATTTAAGTTAGGAGGTGTTAGGGTTAGGGTTAGACTTATGATTCATAAATTTAGAATAGTGGCGGCGACGTTGGGGACAGCAGATTAGGGGTTAATATGTATAATTTAGGTGGTGGTGATGTTAGGGGCAGCAGATTAGGGGTTAATAATATTTAACTAATGTTTGCGTGGCGGGAGCGCGGTGGTTTAGAGGTTAATATGTTTATTATAGTAGTCTGCAACATTGGGGGTGGCAGATTAGGGGTTAATAACATTATGTAGGTGTCGGCGATGTTGGGTGCAGCAGATTAGGGGTTCATAAGTATAATGCAGGTGTCGGCGATGTCGGGGGCAGCAGATTAGTGGTTAATAAGTGTAAGATTAGGGATGTTTAGACTCTGGGTTTATGTTAGGGTGTTAGGTGTAAATATAAAATGTGTTTCCCCATAGGAATCAATTGGGCTGCGTTACTGATCTTGACGCTGCTTTTTTGCAGATGTTAGACTTTTTCTCAGCTGGCTCTCCCCATTGATGTCTATGGGGAAATTGTGCACAAGCACATACGACCAGCTCACCGCTGACTTAAGCAGCACTGGTATTGGAGTACGGTATGGAGCTCAATTTTGCTCTACGCTCACTTCTTGTCTGTTAACGCCGGGTTGATAAAAACCTGTAATACCAGCGCTGTAGGGAAGTGAGTGGTGAGAATAACGTGCAAATTAGCACCGCACCCCTCTTACCGCAAAACTCGTAATCTAGGAGTTAATTACATGAATAATGATTATTACTGTATGTTGCTGCATGTGAAGGGCAGTGATTGTATCAAAGGGTATTCTTCTTTACCTCTCTTCCTCTCTCCCTCCTTTCCCTTTCTCCCTCCCTCCCTCCCTCCCTCCCTCAACTCCCTTGCTTATTTCTTTCTCTCCCTCCCTCCCTCCCTTCTTTCTCTCCCTTGCTCCCTTCTTCCACTCCTTTATTTTCCTCCCTTCTTTCCCTCTCCCCTTGTATGAGATGCATTTAATTCAACCCACCTGTATGCAAGTGTTTTGAAAGCCCATTTGCTTTTGAATTGTTATGAAAAAAAAAACCAAGCAAATCATTTTACGCACTAACCCAAAAAAATATTAAGAGGAAAAGAGGCCTAAAACATTTTTTTGATTTTTTTTGTTTTTTTTTGGGGGGGTGGGGGGCAGCAGAATTTTGAGTGCCTAGGGCAGCACAAAACCTAAATATGCCACTGATATGTACACACATACACACACACATATATATATATGCATGCCTGCTTTTTTCCACTGATATTTTGAGACCTAGAGGCCTACTTATCAAGCCGTCAACTTACTTGCATTCGACGGCACCAATACACTCGCCTGACATGGCCTAACATCGCTGCAGCGGACCTGAATACATTCTCCAAATTTAACAAAAACTGTCAAAAAGTCGCGCACCAAGTACGGGGCGATGAGCAGCAGACTGTTGTTAACTAACAGTCATCGATCTCGCTGCTCTTTGGCTTTTTCCCAGCTTTATTTGTATACTGTCACTAAACACTGCCACTATACTAAACTGTTTAACCCCTATCCCGCCGCTCCCTGACACCGCCGCAACGAAATAAAGTTATTAACCCCTAAACCGCAGCTCCCGGAGCCCACCGCAACTCTAATAAACCTATTAACCCCTAAACCGCCAGCCCCCCATATCGCCATAATTTAAATGAACCTATTAACCCCTAAACCTAACAACCCGCTAACTGTACATTAAATATTAACTCATCCCTATCTTATAATAAATTTAAACTTACCTTTAGATTTAAATTAAACTATATTAAACTAATAATTAACCTACCCTAACTGTTATACTAAAATTACATTAAAATTTTAAATGTTATACTAAAATTACATTAAATTGAGAACCAAGTACGCTGGGCCGGAATAGTGGCGAGCGTACCTGTTAGAAAGTTGTTAACTAGCAAACGTAGTCAGATTGTGCCGAATTTGCATTTGGAACATCTGTAGTGACGTAAGCATCGATCTGTGTCGGACTGAGACCGGCGGGTTGTATGTTACGTCACAGATTTCAACTTTTGCCGGTCTGTAGGGTTTGATAACTAAGAGGAATCAATCTCGTTACAATTATGCTGTGGAATTCCAGCGTATTTGCAGTTGACGGCTTGATAAGTATCCCTCCTAATATCTTTGAGCCTTTATAACTTTTGTGTGCAATTTAAAAAATATATATTTTTATTAGATAGTGTTATTATCAGTGTAAATTAACTTTGTAATTTGTTTTTCATGTGTTTTGTGCATCTTTTTGTTTCACAAAACACTTAACCAGAATTCTGAGGACGGGGCAATCATTCTAGCGTAAATTGCGGTTGAGCTCAAGCGATCGCGTTTGCTTTCAACTTGTAATACCAGCGGCAAACCTGATGAGCGCAAACGCCCATGATAAACCCCTTATCGCTATCCCATAACTGTCAGCTCTTCCCTCGTAATCTGGCCAATAGTATTTTACACAAGTATGCTGGGAAATATGGTCACATTACCTTGAGTGGGAGAAGATCACCAAAATGCCTTATAACTTAAAACTTATAACCAAAGTGTGCACCATCACTTCTGTTAGTTAGTTGGGATAATATTTATAAGATTGTTTACACGTTTTAGTTTAAGGCTTTTTCTTTTTCTGTTTACATAAGGGTTAAAACATTTTGTAGAAAACAAATATTTTTCTTTTGTTTGTTTATGACCTAGGCTCCTCAAATTCAGAAAAAACAACAACATTTCAACTACACTATCTTTTCTAAATAAAATATGAGTTCTTTAAGCTCTCAATCAGGTTCACCATTTCAGAGGTCTGCTTGATGCTGTTAATGTCCTGGGAATGTTAAAGTACAGAATTTTGGAAGTGAAATAATTGAGGACATATTGGAGTTAAAATAAATGACAACACAACTAAAAACATCTCACCTGTAGACATATATAGGGACAATAAGGTCTTCACTCAGTAACTGTGCTCCATACACTTTCTTCAAAGTGTCTGCAAAAGAGGTATCACTCCATTGCACTGGTTCATCCAAAGGAAGAATATTAGCTGAAAAAAGATTTTTGAAAATTTAGGCAGTAGTATTTAGTGCTAATGATACAAGCCAACAGCAGCACATTTATTTATGTGGACAGGGATGGCCAAATAAACGCCTAGATTTAGAGTTTTGTCGGTAAAGACCCGCGTAGCTAACGCTGCTTTTTTTCCCAGCGCACCCTTAAGACAACGCTGGTATCCACTCAAAGGCGTATTTCCAGTAAAATACAAATATTTATTAAAAACAAAAGTTAAAAAACACAACAAAACAATTATATGCCTGATGAAACGGTGCAAAACCGAGAAACGCGTTGCATTATTGGGGTAATTGTTAACCCCTTTTTTTATCCACCCAACACAGCAATTGTTCTGTTGTGTTTTTTAACTTTTGTTTTTAATAAATATTTGTATTTTACTGGAAATACGCCTTTGAGTGGATATCTTTACCTACCTACTGCCCTGCTGATACATAAGAGTCTCTCTACCTTTTTGGGACTTTGTGTTACCTATTGGAGCCATTTGATTACAGCATCAAGAAATCTGATTTGGGGTGAGCTGCTACACCTGCCTAAAATTTGCAGCTTGTTTCTACCAGCACATAAGTGTGCTCATGGAGTATGTGAGTAACCATCTGTACCACTGAAAATATTGTCAGTTATATTTTTAACAGTCTGCACATGTAGTGCTTTTTTTCTGTGTCTCCTTTTCCATCTCCAGCATCACAGTACTACCTGAGAGGTGAGCTGCCACACCTATTTGAATCTGCAGCCTGCTACTACCAGCACATTGGTGTGCTTGTGAAGTGTGTGAGTACCCATTTGGCTCTACTACTATTATTACTGATTTTTATATCTGTTGATCCTACACATGAGGCGCCCCTCTATTTTCTTCTATTCCTCATAGTTATACCCGGACCAGTCGGCGAGGAGGAGGCAGCCACCACAGGGCTTTTCCACTTGGTTTTGAAAAGGACTTATTTTTGCCTTGATTTTGAATTTATATTTAGATTTCTCTCATTTAGAGAGGATTTTATTTTGTTGTATTTGATTTTTATTTTATTTTTTAGCTATTTGTATTGTAAACACAATTACTAATCTGTATTTTTTAAAAGAGTATATAGATTAACATTATTATCTGTATTATCACTAGCGCCCCCTTTCTTTGCTGTAAGGCTATATATACACATTAATAACTATTTAATAACTATTGTACCGAGTTAAAATAAATACAAAGTTGCCTGTAAAATAAAATTAAATCCTAAAATAGCTACAATATAATTATTAGTTATATTGTAGCTATCTTAGGGTTTATTTTATAGGTAAGCATTTATTTTTAAATATGAATAATTTAGTTAATAATAGTAAGTTTTATTTAGATTTATTAAAATAATATTAAAGTTAGGGGGGTGTTAGTGTTAGACTTAGGTTTAGGGGTTAATAAGTTTAATATAGGTGGCGGCGGTATAGGGGGTCAGGATAGGGGTTAATAAGTTTAATATAGGTGGCGGCGGGGTCCGGGAGCGGCGGTTTAGGGGTTAAACATTTAATTTTGTTGCGGCGGGGTCCGGGAGCGGCGGTTTAGGGGTTAATGAGTTTAATGTAGGTGGCGGCTGTGTAGTGGGGGGCAGGACAGTGGTTAATAAATGTAATGTAGGTGGCGGTGGGCTCCGGGTGCGGCGGTTTAGGGGGTAAACAATTTATTATAGTTGTGGCGGGGTCCGGGATCTTTGCCCTAAAATGCCGGGGCCAATTTTTTATCCCAGTCCTGCCCTGAGTATATATCAGCAATTAAGTGCTGGATTAACGAAATGTCTGCACACACAATACATGTTTATATATGCACAGTATATATCAGTACTTAAGCGCTGCATTATAAAAGGTCTGCATACACAATACATGTTTATATATACACATTGTATATCAGCAATGAATTGCTGCATTACAAAAGGTCTGCACGCACAATACATGTTTATATGTGCACATCAGCAATTAAGCACTACATTACAAAAGGTCTGCACATACAATACATGTTTATATATACACATTGTGCACATAAGCAATTAAGCACTGCATTGCTAATGAGTTGCATACTCTATAAATCTTATTATGGGGTTTAAAACTAAGGCTTTTAGTTAAAAAATAATTCTTAATTCCACAAATATAACCTAAGAAACAATTCTGTTGTGGTCAAATATGAAGAGATATAAATATGCTTGTGTACTGACCAGGTAATCTCTCTATAGCATGTTGCATGGGTAGCTTTTTATATCTTCTAATGCACAATGTTGCAGCAATTTGTGAAAGAACACTGTAATGATTGTCACTTGCAACAAAGATGTTATGGGTGATTACATTTTGATTAAACTGTCCCTTTAAGGCATGGGAAGGGTTAATATATCTATGTATGAATGGTGATCATCTGCTTGAACCTGAGTTTGTACCTACCTAGTTGGGCATAAATTTCCTGAGTCTCGTAGCTGTCCATCTTCCCAAAGCCTCGGTTGTCTACTGCGGTGATTAGATCAGTGAGCTTGTACGAGTGCCTTATTGTAGTCAGCCCACCAAATGCTTCTGACCCAGAGGCCACTGGTGCAGTTGTCTTAAAATTACCACCAATAAGGGCATAACTGATGGAGTTAACGAAGGATGACTTGCCGTGCCCAGCTGAGCCAAATACCTGCAACAAGACCCTCGTCACACCTGATAATTCTTTTATCTGAAAATCTAAGATCTCATTTCTAAGTTTGTTCAAATCCTCCATAGCTCAGTTGCTGTTAGCTATGATATTATCTACAAGATGAGTCACAATGTGTTTGCTTGCTATAGCTGCTATAGAAAGAAAGTGAAACTGAAATTTGTGCATTTGTAACATAGAAAACACCCACGTTTAGTAAATAGGTGATTACACTCAGAGACCAATGAAAACAATAAATTATTTTTCAAACCAGTTAAGGTATTTTATAATAAAAAATAAATATCTACTGAGTATATACACCGATCTGAGTATAACCATGTCTCATGAGTGAACTCCTTCCCTGACACTACAATATTGCATTTAAAGGATTTACCAGCTGAGTGATGTATATGTTGTAAAACTATGTTTACTCTATAGCGTGTCAGACTGTTCAGTGGCTCATGTTGATGGCACAGGCTAATGAAGGGTGAGAGTTTTGGGTATTGTGGTATACTGTTACTTTAAGAAAAGACACTCTGGAGCTGGGAGGGAACTCTATGATCAACAGACATCTTCTTTATGTTAGTTTTTGCAGTTAGTTCAGTTAGTGTTGTTGCTTACCTCTGAGCTGAATACAGACCTGCTCTGTGCGTACCTACTATCAGTAGTGTTTATTTATACCTCTAAATACCCACATAAGAAACATGACAGAATACAAACCTGCTCTGTGTACCTACTATCAAGTAGTGCTTATTCCTACTGCTAAATACCCACATAAGAAACATGACAGAATACAGACCTGCTCTGTGTACCTACTATCAAGTAGTGCTTATTCCTACTGCTAAATACCCACATAAGAAACATGACAGAATACAGACCTGCTCTGTGTACCTACTATCAAGTAGTGCTTATTCCTACTGCTAAATACCCACATAAGAAACATGACAGAATACAGACCTGCTCTGTGTACCTACTATCAAGTAGTGCTTATTCCTACTGCTAAATACCCACATAAGAAACATGACAGAATACAAACCTGCTCTGTGTACCTACTATCAAGTAGTGCTTATTCCTACTGCTAAATACCCACATAAGAAACATGACAGAATACAAACCTGCTCTGTGTACCTACTATCAAGTAGTTCTTATTCCTACTGCTAAATACCCACACAAGAAACATGACAGAATAAAGACCAGCTCTGTGTACCTACTATCAGTAGTGCTTATTCCTACTGATAAATACCCACACTAGAAACATGACAGAATACAGATCTGCTCTGTGTACCTGCTATCAGTAGTGCTTATTCCTACTGCTAAATACCCACACAAGAAACATGACAGAATACAGACCTGCTCTGTGTACCTACTATCAGTAGTGCTTATTCCTACTGCTATAAAACCCACACAAGAAACATGACAGAATACAGACCTGCTCTGTGAACCTACTATCAGTAGTGCTTATTCCTACTGCTAAATACCCACACAAGAAACATGACAGAATACAGACCTGCTCTGTGTACCTACTATCAGTAGTACTTATTCCTACTGCTAAATACCCACACAAGAAACATGACAGAATACAGACCTGCTCTGTGTACCTACTATCAAGTAGTTCTTATTCCTACTGCTACATACCCACACAAGAAACATGACAGAATATAGACCTGCTCTGTGTACCTACTATCAGTGGTGCTTATTCCTTCCTACTGCTAAATACCCACACAAGAAACATGACAGAATACAGACCTGTTCTGTGTACCTACTATCAGTAGTGCTTATTCCTACTGCTAAATACCCACACAAGAAACATGACAGAATAAAGACCTGCTCTGTGTACCTACTATCAGTAGTGCTTATTCATACTGTTAAATACCCACACAAGACACATGACAGAATAAAGACCTGCTCTGTGTACCCACTATCAAGTAGTGCTTTTTCCTACTGCTAAAAACCCACACAAGAAACATGACAGAATAATGACCTGCTCTATGTACCTACTATCAGTAGTGCTTATTCCTACTGCTAAATACCCACGCAAGAAACATGACAGAATAAAGACCTGCTCTGTGTACCTACTATCAGTAGTATTTATTCCTAAAGCAAAATACCCACACAAGAAACATGACAGAATACAGACCTGCTCTGTGTACCTACTATAAAGTAGTGCTTATTTCTACTGCTAAATACCCACACAAGAAACATGACAGAATACAGACCTGCTCTGTGTACCTAATATCAGTAGTGCTTATTCCTACTGCTAAATACCCACACAAGAAACTTGACAGAATACAGACCTGCTCTGTGTACCTACTATCAAGTAGTTATTATTCCTACTGCTAAATACCCACACAAGAAACATGACAGAATACAGACCTGCTCTGTGTACCTACTATCAGTAGTGCTTATTCCTACTGCTAAATACCCGCACAAGATACATGACAGAATACAGACCTGCTCTATGTACCTACTATCAGTAGTGCTTATTCCTACTGCTAAATACCCACACAAGAAACATGACAAAATACAGACCTGCTCTGTGTACCTACTATCAGTAGTGCTTATTCCTACTGCTAAATACCCACACAAGAAACATGACAGAATAAAGACCTGCTCTGTGTACCTACTATCAGTAGTGCTTATTCCTACTGCTAAATACCCACACAAGAAACATGACAGAATAAAGACCTGCTCTGTGTACCTACTATCAGTAGTGCTTATTCATACTGTTAAATACCCACACAAGAAACATGACAGAATACAGACCTGCTATGTGTACCTACTATCAGTAGTGCTTATTCCTACTGCTAAATACCCACACAAGAAACATGACAGAATACAGACCTGCTCTGTGTACCTACTATCAGTAGTGCTTATTCCTACTGCTAAATACCCACACAAGAAACATGACAGAATAAAGACCTGCTCTGTGTACCTACTATCAGTAGTGCTTATTCCTACTGCTAAATACCCACACAAGAAACATGACAGAATAAAGACCTGCTCTTTGTACCTACTATCAGTAGTGCTTATTCATACTGCTAAATACCCACACAAGACACATGACAGAATAAAGACCTGCTCTGTGTACATACTATCAGTAGTGTTTATTCCTAAAGCAAAGTACCCACACAAGAAACATGACAGAATACAGACCAGCTCTGTGTACCTACTATAAAGTAGTGCTTATTCCTACTGCTAAATACCCACACAAGAAACATGACAGAATACAGACCTGCTCTGTGTACCTACTATCAGTAGTGCTTATTCTTACTTCTAAATACCCACACAAGAAACATGACAGAATACAGACCTGCTCTGTGTACCTACTATCAAGTAGTTCTTATTCCTACTGCTAAATACCCACACAAGAAACATGACAGAATACAGACCTGCTCTGTGTACCTACTATCAGTAGTGCTTATTCCTACTGCTAAATACCCACACAAGAAACATGACAGAATACAGACCTGCTCTGTGTACCTACTATCAGTAGTGCTTATTCCTACTGCTAAATACCCACACAAGAAACATGACAAAATACAGACCTGCTCTGTGTACCTACTATCATTAGTGCTTATTCCTACTACTAAATACCCACACAAGAAACATGACAGAATAAAGACCTGCTCTGTGTACCTACTATCAGTAGTGCTTATTCCTACTGCTAAATACCCACACAAGAAACATGACAGAATAAAGACCTGCTCTGTGTACCTACTATCAGTAGTGCTTATTCATACTGCTAAATACCCACACAAGAAACATGACAGAATAAAGACCTGCTCTGTGTACCTACTATCAAGTAGTGCTTATTCCTCCTGCTAAAAACCCACCCAAGAAACATGACAAAATAAAGACCTGCTCTATATACCTACTATCAAGTAGTGCTTATTCCTACTGCTAAATATTCACACAAAAAACATGACAGAATACACACCTGCTCTGTGTACCTACTATCAAGTAGTGCTTATTCCTACTGCTAAATACCCACACAAGAAACATGACAGAATAAAGACCTGCTCTGTGAACCTACTTTCAAGTAGTGCTTACTCATACTGCTAAATACCCACACAAGAAACATGACAGAATAAAGACCTGCTCTGTGTACCTACTATCAAGTAGTGCTTATTCATACTGCTAAATACCCACACAAGAAACTTGACAGAATACAGACCTGCTCTGTGTACCTACTATCAAGTAGTGCTTATTCCTACTGCTAAATACCCACACAAGAAACATGACAGAATACAGACCTGCTCTGTGTACCTACTATCAATTAGTGCTTATTCCTACTGCTAAATACTCACACAAGAAACATGGCAAAATACAGGCCTGCTCTGTGTACCTACTATCAAGTAGTGCTTATTCCTACTGCTAAATACCCACACAAGAAACATGACAGAATACAGACCTGCTCTGTGTACCTACTATCAGTAGTGCTTATTCCTACTGCTAAATACCCGCACAAGAAACATGACAGAATACAGACCTGCTCTATGTACCTACTATCAGTAGTGCTTATTCCTACTGCTAAATACCCACACAAGAAACATGACAAAATACAGACCTGCTCTGTGTACCTACTATCAGTAGTGCTTATTCCTACTGCTAAATACCCACACAAGAAACATGACAGAATAAAGACCTGCTCTGTGTACCTACTATCAGTAGTGCTTATTCCTACTGCTAAATACCCACGCAAGAAACATGACAGAATAAAGACCTGCTCTGTGTACCTACTATCAGTAGTGCTTATTCATACTGTTAAATACCCACACAAGAAACATGACAGAATACAGACCTGCTATGTGTACCTACTATCAGTAGTGCTTATTCCTACTGCTAAATACCCACACAAGAAACATGACAGAATACAGACCTGCTCTGTGTACCTACTATCAGTAGTGCTTATTCCTACTGCTAAATACCCACACAAGAAACATGACAGAATAAAGACCTGCTCTGTGTACCTACTATCAGTAGTGCTTATTCCTACTGCTAAATACCCACACAAGAAACATGACAGAATAAAGACCTGCTCTTTGTACCTACTATCAGTAGTGCTTATTCATACTGCTAAATACCCACACAAGACACATGACAGAATAAAGACCTGCTCTGTGTACCTACTATCAGTAGTGCTTATTCCTACTGCTAAATACCCACACAAGAAACATGACAGAATAAAGACCTGCTCTTTGTACCTACTATCAGTAGTGCTTATTCATACTGCTAAATACCCACACAAGACACATGACAGAATAAAGACCTGCTCTGTGTACCTACTATCAGTAGTGTTTATTCCTAAAGCAAAATACCCACACAAGAAACATGACAGAATAAAGACCTGCTCTGTGTACCTACTATCAAGTAGTGCTTATTCCTACTTCTAAATACCCACACAAGAAACATGACAGAATACAGACCTGCTCTGTGTACCTACTATCAAGTAGTTCTTATTCCTACTGCTAAATACCCACACAAGAAACATGACAGAATACAGACCTGCTCTGTGTACCTACTATCAGTAGTGCTTATTCCTACTGCTAAATACCCACACAAGAAACATGACAGAATACAGACCTGCTCTGTGTACCTACTATCAAGTAGTTCTTATTCCTACTGCTAAATACCCACACAAGAAACATGACAGAATAAAGACCAGCTCTGTGTACCTACTATCAGTAGTGCTTATTCCTACTGCTAAATACCCACACAAGAAACATGACAGAATACAGACCTGCTCTGTGTACCTACTATCAGTAGTGCTTATTCCTACTGCTAAATACCCACACAAGAAACATGACAGAATACAGACCTGCTCTGTGTACCTACTATCAGTAGTGCTTATTCCTACTGCTAAATACCCACACAAGAAACATGACAAAATACAGACCTGCTCTGTGTACCTACTATCATTAGTGCTTATTCCTACTACTAAATACCCACACAAGAAACATGACAGAATAAAGACCTGCTCTGTGTACCTACTGTCAGTAGTGCTTATTCCTACTGCTAAATACCCACACAAGAAACATGACAGAATAAAGACCTGCTCTGTGTACCTACTATCAGTAGTGCTTATTCATACTGCTAAATACCCACACAAGAAACATGACAGAATAAAGACCTGCTCTGTGTACCTACTATCAAGTAGTGCTTATTCCTCCAGCTAAAAACCCACCCAAGAAACATGACAAAATAAAGACCTGCTCTATATACCTACTATCAAGTAGTGCTTATTCCTACTGCTAAATACTCACACAAAAAACATGACAGAATACACACCTGCTCTGTGTACCTACTATCAAGTAGTGCTTATTCCTACTGCTAAATACCCACACAAGAAACATGACAGAATAAAGACCTGCTCTGTGAACCTACTATCAAGTAGTGCTTATTCATACTGCTAAATACCCACACAAGAAACATGACAGAATAAAGACCTGCTCTGTGTACCTACTATCAAGTAGTGCTTATTCATACTGCTAAATACCCACACAAGAAACATGACAGAATACAGACCTGCTCTGTGTACCTACTATCAATTAGTGCTTATTCCTACTGCTAAATACCCACACAAGAAACATGACAGAATACAGACCTGCTCTGTGTACCTACTATCAAGTAGTGCTTATTCCTACTGCTAAATACCCACACAAGAAACATGACAGAATACAGACCTGCTCTGTGTACCTACTATCAATTAGTGCTTATTCCTACTGCTAAATACTCACACAAGAAACATGACAAAATACAGGCCTGCTCTGTGTACCTACTATCAAGTAGTGCTTATTCCTACTGCTAAATACCCACACAAGAAACATGACAGAATACAGACCTGCTCTGTGTACATACTTTCAGTAGTGCTTATTCATACTGCTAAATAACCACACAAGAAACATGTCTGAATACAGACCTGCTCTGTATACCTACTATCAAGTAGTGCTTATTCCTACTGCTAAATACCCACACAAGAAACATGACAGAATACAGAGCTGCTCTGTGTACCTACTATCAGTAGTGCTTATTCATACTGCTAAATACCCACACAAGAAACATGACAGAATACAGACCTGCTCTGTGTACCTACTATCAAGTAGTGCTTATTCCTACTGCTAAATACCCACACAAGAAACATGACAGAATACAGACCTGCTCTGTGTACCTACTATCAGTAGTGCTTATTCTTACTGCTAAATACCCACACTAGAAAAATGATAGGATAAAGACCTGCTCTGTGTAGCTACTATCAAGTAGTGCTTATTCCTACTGCTAAATACCCACACAAGAAACATGACAGAATACAGAACTGCTATGCACCTACTATCAAGTAGTGCTTATTCATACTGCTAAATTCCCACACAAGAAACATGACAGAATACAGACCTGCTCTGTGTACCTACTATCAAGTAGTGCTTATTCATACTGCTAAATACCCACACTAGAAACATGACAGAATACAGACCTGATCTGTGTACCTACTATCAAGTAGTGCTTATTCCTACTGCTAAATACCCACACAAGAAACATGACAGAATACAGACCTGCTCTGTGTACCTACTATCAGTATGCTTATTCCTACTGCTAAATACCCACACAAGAAACATGACAGAATAAATTCCTGCTCTGTGTACCTATTATCAACTAGTGCTTATTCCTACTGCTAAATACCCACACAAGAAACATGACAGAATACAGACCTGCTCTGTGTACCTACTATCAAGTAGTGCTTATTCCTACTGCTAAATACCCACACAAGAAACATGACAAAATACAGACCTGCTCTGTGTACCTGCTATCAGGTAGTGCTTATTCCTACTGCTAATACCCACACAAGAAACATGACAGAATACAGACCTGCTCTGTGTACCTACTATCAAGTCGTGCTTATTCCTACTGCTAATACCCACACAAGAAACATGACAGAATAAAGACCTGCTCTGTGTACCTACTATCAGTAGTGCTTATTCCTACTGCTAAATACCCACACAAGAAACATGACAGAATACAGACCTGCTCTGTGTACCTACTATCAAGTAGTGCTTATTCCTACTGCTAAATACTCACACAAGAAACATGACAAAATACAGACCTGCTCTGTGTACCTACTATCAAGTAGTGCTTATTCCGGCTGCTAAATACTCACACAAGAAACATGACAGAATACAGACCTGCTCTGTGTACCTACTATCAAGCAGTGCTTATTCCTACTGCTAATACCCACACAAGAAACATGGCAGAATACAGACCTGCTCTGTGTACCTACTATCAAGTAGTGCTTATTCCTACTGCTAATACCCACACAAGAAACATGACAGAAAAAAGACCTGCTCTGTGTATCTACTATCAGTAGTGCTTATTCCTACTGCTAAATACCCACACAAGAAACATGACAGAATAAAGACCTGCTCTGTGTACCTACTATCAAGTAGTGCTTATTCCTACTGCTAATACCCACACAAGAAACATGGCAGAATACAGACCTGCTCTTTGTACCTACTATCAAGTAGTGCTTATTCATACTGCTAAATACTCACACAAGAAACATGACAGGTATGAGGTACCTATAGGTACTACATTATGATAAAAATATCACATTCATTAATTTGTTAGGGCGTGGGATCTTTGTTTTCACATCACATTTAAACATATTGGGAAATTCAAGACCTGGACTGCAAATCTTGCAGCTGCTAAGTAAGATATGACTGACCAACCCATTTAGGAGCGTTAGTTGAATGATCTGCCAATCACCTGCACTGTGTTTTGCTGAGACGCTGAACTGTTTCGAGCTCCTGGGTGAAAGTCTATCTATGTGAATAGCCCTTATCTGGAGTTAAGCACACAGTAAGCTTGAGTGATTAGTGCTAATTGATTGTTTTTATATTTGTAGATTAAGAACTGCTCCATCCTACAGCTTATATAGCAAAATTTGAAACAAAGCATATGTGGCTAAAGAGAAAGTAAAATATGACAAGATGGCTGACTAATGTGTTTATAGGCGGGGTTGTCACTTCACCAGTTATATTAATATGATAAGATGGCTGACTAATGTGTTTATAGGCGGGGTTGTCACTTCACCAGTTATATTAATATGACAAGATGGCTGACTAATGTGTTTATAGGCGGGGTTGTCACTTCACCAGTTATATTAATATGACAAGATGGCTGACTAATGTGTTTTTAGGCAGGGTTGTCACTTCACCAGTTATATTAATATGACAAGATGGCTGACTAATGTGTTTATATGCGGGGTGGTCACTTCACCAGTTATATTAATATGACAAGATGGCTGACTAATGTGTTTATAGGCGGGGTTGTCACTTCATTAGTTATATTAATATGACAAGATGGCTGACTAATGTGTTTATAGGCGGGGTTGTCACTTCACCAGTTATATTAATATGACAAGATGGCTGACTAATGTGTTTATAGGCGGGGTTGTCACTTCACCAGTTATATTAATATGACAAGATGGCTGACTATTGTGTTTATTGGCGGGGTTGTCACTTCACCAGTTATATTAATATGACAAGATGGCTGACTAATGTGTTTATAGGCAGGGTTGTCACTTCACCAGTTATATTAATATGACAAGATGGCTGACTAATGTGTTTATAGGCAGGGTTGTCACTTCACCAGTTATATTAATATGACAAGATGGCTGACTAATGTGTTTATAGGTGGGGTTTTCACTTCACCAGTTATATTAATATGACAAGATGGCTGAGTAATGTGTTTATAGGCGGGGTTGTCACTTCACCAGTTATATTAATATGACAAGATGGCTGACTAATGTGTTTATAGGCGGGGTTGTCACTTCATTAGTTATATTAATATGACAAGATGGCTGACTAATGTGTTTATAGGCGGGGTTGCCACTTCACCAGTTATATTAATATGACAAGATGGCTGACTAATGTGTTTATAGGCGGGGTTGTCACTTCACCAGTTATATTAATATGACAAGATGGCTGACTAATGTGTTTATAGGCGGGGTTGCCACTTCACCAGTTATATTAATATGACAAGATGGCTGACTAATGTGTTTATAGGCGGGGTTGCCACTTCACCAGTTATATTAATATGACAAGATGGCTGACTTATGTGTTTATAGGCGGGGTTGTCACTTCACCAGTTATATTAATATGACAAGATGGCTGACTAATGTGTTTATAGGCGGGGTTGTCACTTCACCAGTTATATTAATATGACAAGATGGCTGACTAATATGTTTATAGGTGGGGTTGTTACTTAACCAGTAATATTAATATGACAAGATGGCTGACTAATGTGTTTATAGGCAGGGTTGTCACTTCACCAGTTATATTAATATGACAAGATGGCTGACTAATGTGTTTAAAGGTGGGGTTGTCACTTCATTAGTTATATTAATATGACAAGATGGCTGACTAATGTGTTTATAGGCAGGGTTGCCACTTCACCAGTTATATTAATATGACAAGATGGCTGACTAATGTGTTTATAGGCGGGGTTGTTCCTTCACCAGAAATATTAATATGACAAGATGGCTGACTAATGTGTTTATAGGCGGGGTTGCCACTTCACCAGTTATATTAATATGACAAGATGGCTGACTAATGTGTTTATAGGCAGGGTTGCCACTTCACCAGTTATATTAATATGACAAGATGGCTGACTAATGTGTTTATAGGCAGGGTTGCCACTTCACCAGTTATATTAATATGACAAGATGGCTGACTAATGTGTTTATAGGCAGGGTTACCACTTCACCAGTTATATTAATATGACAAGATGACTGACTAATGTGTTTATAGGCGGGGTTGTCACTTCACCAGTAATATTAATATGACAAGATGGCTGACTAATGTGTTTATAGGCGGGGTTGTCACTTCACCAGTTATATTAATATGACAAGATGGCTGACTAATGTGTTTATAGGCGGGGTTGTCACTTCACCATTTATATTAATATGACAAGTTGGCTGACTAATGTGTTTATAGGCAGGGTTGTCACTTCACCAGTAATATTAATATGACAAGATGGCTGACTAATGTGTTTATAGGCGGGGTTGTCACTTCACCAGTTATTTTAATATGACAAGATGGCTGACTATTGTGTTTATAGGCGGGGTTGTCACTTCACCAGTTATATTAATATGACAAGATGGCTGACTAATGTGTTTATAGGCAGGGTTTTCACTTCACCAGTTATATTAATATGACAAGATGGCTGACTAATGTGTTTATAGGCAGGGTTGTCACTTCACCAGTAATATTAATATGACAAGATGGCTGACTAATGTGTTTATAGGCGGGGTTGTCACTTCACCAGTTATTTTAATATGACAAGATGGCTGACTAATGTGTTTATAGGCGGGGTTGCCACTTCACCAGTTATATTAATATGACAAGATGGCTGACTAATGTGTTTATAGGCGGGGTTGTCACTTCACCAGTTATATTAATATGACAAGATGGCTGACTAATGTGTTTATAGGCGGGATTGTCACTTCACCAGTTATATTAATATGACAAGATGGCTGACTAATGTGTTTATAGGCGGGGTTGTCACTTCACCAGTTATATTAATATGACAAGATGGCTGACTAATGTGTTTATAGGCAGTGTTGTCACTTCACCAGTTATATTAATATGACAAGTTGGCTGACTAATGTGTTTATATGCGGGGTTGTCACTTCACCAGTTATATTAATATGACAAGTTGGCTGACTAATGTGTTTATATGCGGGGTTGTCACTTCACCAGTTATATTAATATGACAAGATGGCTGACTAAAGTGTTTATAGGCGGGGTTGTCACTTCACCAGTTATATTGATATGACAAGATGGCTGACTAATGTGTTTATAGGCGGGGTTGTCACTTCACCATTTATATTAATATGACAAGTTGGCTGACTAATGTGTTTATAGGCAGGGTTGTCACTTCACCAGTAATATTAATATGACAAGATGGCTGACTAATGTGTTTATAGGCGGGGTTGTCACTTCACCAGTTATTTTAATATGACAAGATGGCTGACTATTGTGTTTATAGGCGGGGTTGTCACTTCACCAGTTATATTAATATGACAAGATGGCTGACTAATGTGTTTATATGCGGGGTTGTCACTTCACCAGTTATATTAATATGACAAGATGGCTGACTCATGTGTTTATAGGCAGGGTTGTCACTTCACCAGTTATATTAATATGACAAGATGGCTGACTAATGTGTTTATAGGCGGGGTTGTCACTTCACCAGTAATATTAATATGACAAGATGGCTGACTAATGTGTTTATAGGCAGGGTTGTCACTTCACCAGTAATATTAATATGACAAGATGGCTGACTAATGTGTTTATAGGCAGGGTTGTTACTTCACCAGTTATTTTAATATGACAAGATGGCTGACTAATGTGTTTATAGGCGGGGTTGTCACTTCACCAGTTATATTAATATGACAAGATGGCTGACTAATGTGTTTATAGGCGGGGTTGTCACTTCACCAGTAATATTAATATGACAAGATGGCTGACTAATGTGTTTATAGGCGGGGTTGCCACTTCACCAGTTATATTAATATGACAAGATGGCTGACTAATGTGTTTATAGGCGGGGTTGTCACTTCACCAGTTATATTAATATGACAAGATGGCTGACTAATGTGTTTATAGGCGGGATTGTCACTTCACCAGTTATATTAATATGACAAGATGGCTGACTAATGTGTTTATAGGCGGGGTTGTCACTTCACCAGTTATATTAATATGACAAGATGGCTGACTAATGTGTTTATAGGCAGGGTTGTCACTTCACCAGTTATATTAATATGACAAGATGGCTGACTAATGTGTTTATATGCAGGGTTGTCACTTCACCAGTTATATTAATATGACAAGATGGCTGACTAAAGTGTTTATAGGCGGGGTTGTCACTTCACCAGTTATATTGATATGACAAGATGGCTGACTAATGTGTTTATAGGCGGGGTTGTCACTTCACCAGTTATATTAATATGACAAGATGGCTGACTAATGTGTTTATAGGCAGGGTTGTCACTTCACCAGTTATATTAATATGACAAGATGGCTGACTAATGTGTTTATATGCGGGGTTGTCACTTCACCAGTTATATTAATATGACAAGATGGCTGACTAAAGTGTTTATAGGCGGGGTTGTCACTTCACCAGTTATATTGATATGACAAGATGGCTGACTAATGTGTTTATAGGCGGGGTTGTCACTTCACCAGTTATATTAATATGACAGGTGTGTGATTAATCACTTCATATTTATTTTGTGTATTTTCTAAGCCACATGTTTAAACCTCCAAACACCCTATCCTATAATATAAACGGCCACGTGCGTTTGTCCGAAGCTGTCATGTGAAGTAGAGACTGCGCAAGGACAAACACACATGGCCTTTTCTCTGCAGCACGAGACAGCTTCCGGAAGCTCCAGCACTCTCAGCTGTTAGTAAAGCTCCTGAAGCTTCAGGCATCTGCCGCATATGGAGCCAGAGAGTGATCGGTGCTCCACCTCCATATGAGGCCAGATGCCTGATTGTTACAGACTGTGACACTGTATGTGTCACCGTCTGTAACTATCTAATGCTGGTGCCAGTAGGAGGTGTGGGTAGGAGCCGGGTGGTGGGGGGAGGGAAGGGGAGTGTGAGGGACCTTCTCTCCAGAGATTAAAGGAACAGGGAGGGATGGGGCAGATACACTACACAAAATGGGTTTGGGGGTTGCGGGGGGGGGGGGGGGGGGGTAAATTGCAGAAGCGGTGGGACCACTACACTACAGAAAATTCTAAAAAAAAAAAAAGGGGGTTCATAAGAAATGCTTGTGCTGCCACAGCTGCCAGTACCTAAGATGCAATTAGAGGGATGAGGGTAAGTAAGCTGTTTGAGGGGGGATCAGGGACAGAGGGATAGGGACAGAGGGATAGGAACAGAGGGATAGAGATAGAGGGATAGGGACAGAGGGATAAGGACAGAGGGATAGGGACAGAGGGATAGGGACAGAGGGATAGGGACTGAGGGATAGGAACAGATGGATAGGGACAGAGGGATAGGAACAGAGGGATAGAGATAGAGGGATAGGGACAGAGGGATAAGGACAGAGGGATAGGGACAGAGGGATAGGGACAGAGGGATAGGGACTGAGGGATAGGAACAGATGGATAGGAACAGAGGGATAGGGACAGAGGGATAGGGACAGAGGGATAGGGACTGAGGGATAGGGGCAGAGGGATAAGGACAGAGGGATAGGGACAGAGGGATAAGGACAGAGGGATAGGGACAGAGGGATAGGGACAGAGGGACAGGGACAGAGGGATAGGGACAGAGGGATAGGGACAGAGGGATAGGGGCAGAGGGATAGGGACAGAGGGACAGGGACAGAGGGACAGGGACAGATGGATAGGGACAGAGGGACAGGGGCAGAGGGACAGGGACAAAGGGACAGGGACAGAGGGATAGGGATAGAGGGATAGGGGCAGAGGGATAGGGACAGAGAGATAGGGACAGGGTCAGAGGGATAGGGACAGAGGGATAGGGATAGAGGGATAGGGATAGAGGGATAGGGACAGAGGGATAGGGACAGAGGGACAGGGACAAAGGGACAGGGACAGAGGGATAGGGACAGATGGATAGGGACAGAGGGATAGGGACAGAGGGACAGGGACAAATGGACAGGGACAGAGGGATAGGGACAGAGGGATAGTGACAGAGGGATAGGAACAGAAGGATAAGAACAGAGGGATAGGGACAGAGGGAAGAGATAGAGGTATAGGGACTGAGGGATAGGGACAGAGGTATAGGGACAGAGGGATAGGGACAAAGGGATAGGGACAGAGGGATAGGAACAGAGGGATAGGAACAGAGGGATAGGGACAGAGGGATAGAGATAGAGGAATAGGGACAGAGGGACAGGGACATAGGGACAGGGACAGAGGGATAGGGACAGGGACAGAGGGATAGGAATAGAGGGATAGGGACAGAGTGATAAGGACAGAGGGATAGAGACAGAGGGATAGGGACAGAGGGATAGGGACAGAATGATAGAGATAGAGGGATAGGGACTGAGGGATAGGGACAGAGGGATAGGAGCAGAGGGATAGGGACAGAGGGATAGGGACAGAGGGATAGGAACAGAGGGATAGGGACAGAGGGACAGGGACAGAGGGACAGAGGGATAGGGACAGAGGGATAGGAATAGAGCGATAGGGACAGAGTGATAAGGACAGAGGGATAGAGACAGAGGGATAGGGACAGAGGGATAGGGACAGAGGGATAGGAACAGAGGGATAGATATAGAGGGATAGGGACTGAGGGATAGGGACAGAGGGATAGGAACAGAGGGATAGGGACAGAGGGATAGGGACAGAGGGATAGGGACAGAGGGATAGGAACAGAGGGATAGGGACAGAGGGACCGAGATAGAGGAATATGGACAAAGGGATAGGGACAGAGGGATAGGGACAGAGGGATATGAACAGAGGGATAGGGACAGAGGGATAGAGGGATAGAGGGATAGGAACAGAGGGATAGCAATAGAGGGATAGGGACAGAGGGATAGGGAGTGGGACAGAGGGATATGGATAGAGGGATAGGGATTGAGGGATAGCAACAGAGGGATAGGGACAAAGGGATAGGAAAAAGGGATAGGAACCGAGGGATAGGGACAGAGTTATAGAGATAGAGGGATAGGGACAGAGGAATACGGACAAAGGGATAAGGACAGAGGGATAGGGAGAGAGGGATAGGGACAAAGGGATAAGGACAGAGGGATAGGAACAGAGGGATAGGGACAGAGGGATAGGGACAGAGGGATAGAGATAGAGGGATAGGGACAGAGGGGTAGGGACAGAGGGATAGGAACAGAGGGATAAGGACAGAGGGATAGGGACAGAGGGATAGGAACAGAGGGATAGGCACAGAGGGATAGGGACAGAGGTATAGAGATAGAGGAATAGGGACAAAGGGATAGGGACAGAGAGATAGGAACAGAGGGATAGGGACAGAGGGGTAGAGGGATAGAAACAGAGGGATAGGGACAGATGGATAGGGACAGAGGTATAGGGACAGAGGGATAGGGATAGAGGGATAGGAACAGAGGGATTGGGACAAAGGGATAGGGACAGAGGGATTGGAACAGAAGGATAGGAACAGAGGGATAGGGACAGAGGGATAGGAACAGAGGTATAGGGACAGAGGGATAGGAACAGAGGTATAGGGACAGAGGGATAGGGACAGAGGGATAGGGACAGAGAGATGGGGACAGAGGGATAGAAATAGAGGAATAGGGACAAAGGGATAGGGACAGAGGGATAGGGACAGAGAGATTGGAACAGAGGGATAGGAACAGAGGTATAGGGACAGAGGGATAGAGGGATAGGAACAGAGGGATAGAGATAGAGGGATAGGGATAGAGGGATAGGGATAGAGGGATAGGAACAGAGGGATAGGGACAGAGGGATAGGGACAGAGGGATAGAGGAATAGTAACAGAGGAATAGGGATAGGCACAGAGGGATGGAGATAGAGGGATAGGGACAGAGGGATAGGGACAGAGGGATAGGGACAGAGGGATAAGGATAGAGGGATAGGGACAAAGGGATAGGTACAGGGACAGAGGTATATGGATAGAGGGATAGGGACAGATGGATAGGGACAGAGGGATAATGACAGAGGGATAGGAACAGAGGGATAGGGACAGAGGGTTAGGGACAGAGGGATAGGGACAGAGGGATAGGAACAGAGGGATAGGGATAGAGGGATAGGAACAGAGGGATAGGGACAGAGGGATAGGGACAGAGGGATAGGAACAGAGGGATAGGAACAGAGGGATAGAGGGACTGAGGGATAGGGACAGAGGGATAGGGACAGAGGGATAGGGACAGAGGGATAGGAACAGAGGGATAGGGATAGAGGGATTGGGACAGCGGTATAGGGACAGAGGGACAGAGGGATAGGGACAGAGGGATAGGGACATAGGGATAGGGACATAGGGATAGGGACAGAGGGATAGGGGCAGAGGGATAGGAACAGAGGGATAGGAACAGAGGGATAGAGGGACTGAGGGATAGGGACAGAGGGATAGGGACAGAGGGATAGGAACAGAGGGATAGGGATAGAGGGATTGGGACAGCGGTATAGGGACAGAGGGACAGAGGGATAGGGACAGAGGGATAGGGACAGAGTGATAAGGACAGAGGGATAGAGACAGAGGGATAGGGACAGAGGGATAGGGACAGAGGGATAGGAACAGAGGGATAGAGATAGAGGGATAGGGACTGAGGGATAGTGACAGAGGGATAGGAACAGAGGGATAGGGACAGAGGGATAGGGACAGAGGGATAGGGACAGAGGGATAGGAACAGAGGGATAGGGACAGAGGGATCGAGATAGAGGAATATGGACAAAGGGATAGGGACAGAGGGATAGGGACAGAGGGATATGAACAGAGGGATAGGGACAGAGGGATAGAGGGATAGAGGGATAGGAACAGAGGGATAGCAATAGAGGGATAGGGACAGAGGGATAGCTAGTGGGACAGAGGGATATGGATAGAGGGATAGGGATAGAGGGATAGCAACAGAGGGATAGGGACAAAGGGATAGGAAAGGGGGATAGGAACAGAGGGATAGGGACAGAGTTATAGAGATAGAGGGATAGGGACAGAGGAATATGGATAAAGGGATAAGGACAGAGGGATAGGGACAGAGGGATAGGGACAAAGGGATAAGGACAGAGGGATAGGAACAGAGGGATAGGGACAGAGGGATAGGGACAGAGGGATAGAGATAGAGGGATAGGGACAGAGGGATAGGAACAGAGGGATAGGGACAGAGGGATAGGGACAGAGGGATATGAACAGAGGGATAGGGACAGAGGGATAGAGGGATAGAGGGATAGGAACAGAGGGATAGCAATAGAGGGATAGGGACAGAGGGATAGCTAGTGGGACAGAGGGATATGGATAGAGGGATAGGGATAGAGGGATAGCAACAGAGGGATAGGGACAAAGGGATAGGAAAAGGGGATAGGAACAGAGGGATAGGGACAGAGTTATAGAGATAGAGGGATAGGGACAGAGGAATATGGATAAAGGGATAAGGACAGAGGGATAGGGACAGAGGGATAGGGACAAAGGGATAAGGACAGAGGGATAGGAACAGAGGGATAGGGACAGAGGGATAGGGACAGAGGGATAGAGATAGAGGGATAGGGACAGAGGGATAGGAACAGAGGGATAGGGACAGAGGGATAGGGACAGAGGGATAGAGATAGAGGAATAGGGACAAAGGGATAGGGACAGAGAGATAGGAACAGAGGGATAGGGACAGAGGGGTAGAGGGATAGAAACAATGGGATAGGGACAGATGGATAGGGACAGAGGTATAGGGACAGAGGGATAGGGATAGAGGGATAGGAACAGAGGGATAGGGACAAAGGGATAGGGACAGAGGGATTGGAACAGAGGGATAGGAACAGAGGGATAGGGACAGAGGGATAGGAACAGAGGTATAGGGACAGAGGGATAGGAACAGAGGTATAGGGACAGAGGGATAGGAACAGAGGTATAGGGTCAGAGGGATAGGGACAGAGGGATAGGGACAGAGAGATGGGGACAGAGGGATAGAGATAGAGGAATAGGGACAAAGGGATAGGGACAGAGGGATAGGGACATAGGGATTGGAACAGAGGGATAGGAACAGAGGTATAGGGACAGAGGGATAGAGGGATAGGAACAGAGGGATAGAGATAGAGGGATAGGGATAGAGGGATAGGGATAGAGGGATAGGAACAGAGGGATAGGGACAGAGGGATAGGGACAGAGGGATAGAGGAATAGTAACAGAGGAATAGGGATAGGCACAGAGGGATGGAGATAGAGGGATAGGGACAGAGGGATAGGGACAGAGGGATAGGGACAGAGGGATAAGGATAGAGGGATAGGGACAAAGGGATAGGTACAGGGACAGAGGTATATGGATAGAGGGATAGGGACAGATGGATAGGGACAGAGGGATAATGACAGAGGGATAGGAACAGAGGGATATGGACAGAGGGATAGGGACAGGGGGATAGGGACTGAGGGATAGGGACAGAGGGATAGGGACAGAGGGATAGGAACAGAGGGATAGGGATAGAGGGATAGGAACAGAGGGATAGGGACAGAGGGATAGGGACAGAGGGATAGGGACAGAGGGATAGGAACTGAGGGATAGGAACAGAGGGATAGAGGGACTGAGGGATAGGGACAGAGGGATAGGGACAGAGGGATAGGGACAGAGGGATAGGAACAGAGGGATAGGGATAGAGGGATTGGGACAGCGGTATAGGGACAGAGGGATAGGGACAGAGGGATAGGGACATAGGGATAGGGACATAGGGATAGGGACAGAGGGATAGGGGCAGAGGGATAGGAACAGAGGGATAGGAACAGAGGGATAGAGGGACTGAGGGATAGGGACAGAGGGATAGGAACAGAGGGATATGGATAGAGGGATTGGAACAGAGGGATAGGAACAGAGGGATAGAGGGACTGAGGGATAGGGACAGAGGGATAGGAACAGAGGGATAGGGATAGAGGGATTGGGACAGCGGTATAGGGACAGAGGGACAGAGGGAGAGGTACAGAGGGATAGGGACATAGGGATAGGGACATAGGGATAGGGACATAGGGATAGGGACAGAGGGATAGGGGCAGAGGGATAGGAACAGAGGGATAGGAACAGAGGGATAGAGGGACTGAGAGATAGGGACAGAGGGATAGGGACAGAGGGATAGGAACAGAGGGATAGGGATAGAGGGATTGGGACAGCGGTATAGGGACAGAGGGACAGAGGGATAGGGACAGAGGGATAGGAACAGAGGGATAGGGATAGAGGGATAGGAACAGAGGGATAGGGACAGAGGGATAGGAACAGAGGGATAGGGATAGAGGGATAGGAACAGAGGGATAGGGATAGAGGGATTGGGACAGCGGTATAGGGACAGAGGAATAGGGACAGAGGGATAGGGACAGAGGGATAGGGACATAGGGATAGGGACATAGGGATAGAGAGAGATAGAGGGATAGGGATAGGGACAGGGATATATGGACAGAGGGATATAGATAGAGGGATAGATGAATAGAAGGATATGTATATTTCTTTCATTAAACATTTTAGCCCGTGTACACATGCTTTAACACTAGTGCATTTATAAATGAAAATTTAAATTATTATATTTAATTTGTTATGACATAAATATGTGCATCACCTTATCTTCAGCATAAACAAATAATTCTCAGCTACAGTGGGGCTGTGATAACAAGTATATAAAACAGTTTGTATATGGAAAGGTAGTAGAGACATCACAGATTCTACCACAGAGTACTGATCGGGTCAGTGTCATTTCACCACTCCCCCATAAGTAAAATGGACAAAACGTGGGAACCACATTGAGAAGTACATAATTTTGACTTAATGGCAAATGTCTGCTCAAGCCTTTTAACTTGTAAGTACAACCTGCTTAGTCCAACCATGTGATTAATGTGACATCCGCCTGTAGATCAAGGAAATTAGCCTCATTAAGATATATGGGACAAGTCCCCATCCTCCACAGTCCATAAAAAAATACTGTCTAATAATATCCACAACTTTATTCCAATTTCTTATTAAAAAAACAGACATTAAAGTAGAAAAGTGTGGTACATGATATTGCAAACTCCAGTTGTAATCTTTCACTTTTATACTTTCATTTTCTCCCCATAAAATGTATCCTGTCTGAACAGTGTTTATTTATCTAATTTAGACTCTGAACCATTTTATATTTTCAACTCCATAGGCCTAGATTACGAGTTTTGCGTTAACAGGGGTACGGTGCTAACGAGCAGTTTTCTCTCACCGCTCATTTATAGACAGCACTAGTATTACGAGTTTTTACAAACCCGTCGTTAAAAGAAAAAAGTGAGCGTAGAGCAAAATTGTGCTCCAAATCTCACTTCAATACCAGCGCTGCTTAAGTCAGCGGTGAGCTAGTGTAACGTGCTCATGCGCAATTTCCCCATAGGAATCAACGGGGAGAGCAGGCTGAAAAAAAGTCTAACACCTGCAAAAAAGCAGCGTTTAACTCCTAACGCAGCCCCATTGATTTCTATGGGGAAATAAAAGTTATGTTTACACCTAACACCCTAACATGAACCCCGAGTCTAAACACCCCTAATCTTACACTTATTAACCCCTAATCTGCCGCCCCAACATCGCCAACACCTGCATTATGTTATTAACCCCTAATCTGCCGCTCCAGACACCGCCGCCACCTACATTATACTTTGTAACCCCTAATCTGCTGCCCCCAACATTGCCGACACCTACATTATATCTATTAACCTCTAATCTGCTGCCCCCAATGTCGCCGCCACCTAACTACACTTATTAACCTCTAATCTGCTGCCCCCAACGTCGTCGCCACTATAATAAACATATTAACCCGTAAACCGCCTCGCAAACATTAGTTAATTATGATTAACCCCTAATCTGCCGTCCCTAACATCGCCGCCACTATACTAAATGTATTAACCCCTAAATCTAAGTCTAACCCTAACATTCCCTAACTTAAATATAATTACAATAAATCTAAATAAAATTACTATCATTAACTAAATTATTCCTATTTAAAACTAAATACTTACCTATAAAATAAATCCTAAACTAGCTACAATATAACTAATAGTTACATTGTATCTAGCTTAGGGTTTATTTTTATTTTACAGGCAAGTTTGTATTTATTTTAACTAGATAGAATAGTTATTATAGTTATTAACTATTTAATAAACTACCTAGCTAAAATAAATACAAATTGACTGGTAAAATAAAACCTAACCGAAGTTACAATTACACCTAACACTACACTATAATTAAATTAATTACCTAAATTAAATACAATTAAATACAATTAAATAAAATTATTTAAATTACAAAAAAACAACAACTAAATTACAGAAAATAATAAACAAATTCAAGATTTTTAAACTAATTACACCTAATAAAGCCCCCCAAAATAAAAAAAAGCCCTACCCTACACTAAATTACAAATAGCCCTTAAAAGGGCATTTTGCGGGGCATTGCCCCAAATAAATCAGCTCTTTTACCTGTAAACAAAGTACAAATCCACCCCCAACATTAAAACCCACCACCCACACAACCAACCCTACTCTAAAACCCACCCAATACCCCCTTAAAAAACCTAACACTAACCCCTTGAAGATCACTTTACCGGGAGAAGTCTTCACCCAACCGGGCCGAAGTCCTCAACGAAGCCGGCAGAAGTGGTCCTCCAGACGGGTAGAAGTGGTCCTCCAGACAGGCAGAAGTCTTCATCCAACTGGGCAGAAGTGGTCCTCCAGACGGGCAGAAGTCTTCATCCAGACGGCATCTTCTATCTTCATCCATCCGGCACGGAGCGGGTCCATCTTCAAGACATCCGACGCGGAGTATCCTCTTCTTTCCATGGCCGACGACTGAATGAAGGTTCCTTTAAATTACGTCATCCAAGATGGCGTCCCTTCAATTCCGATTGGCTGATAGAATTCTATCAGCCAATCGGAATTAAGGTAGAAAAAATCCTATTGGCTGATGCAATCAGCCAATAGGATTGAACTGGCATTCTATTGGCTGATTGGAACAGACAATAGAATACCAGCTCAATCCTATTGGCTGATTGGATCAGCCAATAGGATCTAACCTCAATCCTATTGGCTGATTGCATCAGCCAATAGGATTTTTTCTACCTTAATTCTGATTGGCTGATAGAGCATCTAGAGCAGAGCTTTCCAAACTTTTCATGTTGGTGACACACTTTTTAGACCTACATAATTTTGCGACACAATAATTCAGTTGTACTAGCAAACAGGAGGTTAAACTAACTTGTTTTAAGAGATATGGACACAAACATAAATTATATAATAACAAAATGTATTTATAAGTAACAGTATGTATGTGCAAGAATTTAAAAAAAAAGTTCAATACCACCAATAGCTACTTACTATATTAATGAGATATATGAGGTTGCTGGGATGAACACATATTAGATAAAGACACTCGCATTTCGTCATCAAGCATTTTTAAGCTTCCACTTCCTATCCATATATCAAGAGCAGGAGCAGCAGTTCACTACTGGGAGCTAGCTGCAAAAAACACTTTGACTTCTGACTTCAGCTCAGTATTTAAAGGCCATGAAACCCACATTTTTTCTTTCATGATTTAGAAAGAGAATGTATTTTAAACATCTTTCTAATTTACTTATATTATCTAATTTGTTTTATTCTCTTGATATTATTTTCTGAAAAGCATATCTAGATATGCTCAGTAGCTGCTGATTGGTTGCTGCACATAGAAGCCTTGTGTGATTGGCTCACCATGTGCATTGCTTTTTCATCAACTAAGGATAGCTAAAAAATGAAACAAAATAAATAATAGAAGTAAATTGTAATGTTGTTTAAATTTCTAGTCTCTATCTGAATCATGAAAGTTTAGTGGCCTTTTAAGCTGCCACCCTCAGAGCTCTGTGAGTTACACTGACTACTGCACGCACTGCTATCCCACTCACTAATTACACATGCAGTCACGAGCTGATTGAGGAAACTAAACGTGCAGTCAGGAGCCAATGTGCCGACAAAGCCGCCAATAGGAATAGTTTCAGTTCCCACTGAGCTATGCCAATAGGTTAAGATGACCATGTGATATACGTAGCAAGCAGGCGGAAAGTCGGAAACTAAAAAAAATGTAAAAAAAATGTAAATTCAAAAAAATTTGTGCTGAAGCAGGGACACACCTACACACTGCTGCCGACACACTAAAGTGTCACGACACACAATTTGGAAAGCACTGATCTAGAGGATGCTCTGCGTCGGATGTCTTGAAGATGGACCCGCTCCGCGCCGGAGGATGAAGATAGAAGATGCCGGTCTTCTTCTGCCCGTCTGGAGGAACACTTCAGCCCGGTTGGATGAAGACTTCTCCCGGCTTCGTTGAGGACTTCGGCCTGGTTGGGTGAAGACGTCTCCCAGTAAGGTGATCTTCAGGGGGTTAGTGTTAATTTTTTTAAGGGTGTATTGGGTGGGTTTTAGAGTAGGGTTGGTTGTGTGGGTGGTGGGTTTTAATGTTGGGGGGAGATTTGTAATTTTTTTTTGAGGTAAAAGAGCTGATTACTTTGAGGCTATGCCCCGCAAAAGGCCCTTTTAAGGGCTATTTGTAATTAAGTGTAGGGTAGGTCTTTTTTATTTGGGGGGGCTTTTTTATTTTGCTAGGGGGATTAGATTAGCTGTTATTAGTTTAAAAATCTTGTAATTTCTTTATTATTTTCTGTAATTTAGTGTGTTTTTTTGTACTTTAGATAATTTTATTTCATTGCAATAAATTGTATTTAATTTAGGTAATTAATTTAATTTGTAGTGTAGTGTTAGGTGTAATTGTAACTTAGGTTAGGTTTTATTTTACAGGTAAATGTGTCTTTATTTTAACTAGGTAGTTATTAAATAGTTAATAACTATTTAATAACTATTGTACCTAGTTAAAATAAATACAAAGTTGCCTGTAAAATAAAAATAAACCCTAAGATACCTACAATGTAACTATTAGTTATATTGTAGCTAGCTTAGGGTTTATTTTATAGGTAAGTATTTAGTTTTAAATAAGAATAATGTAGTTAATTGTAGTATTTTTATTTAGATTTATTTAAATTATATTTAAGTTAGGGGGTGTTAGGGTTAGACTTATGTTTAGGGGTTAGTAACTTTATTATAGTGGTGGCGACGTTGGGGGCAGAAGATTAGGGGTTAATAAATTAGGTAGGTGGCGGCGATGTTAGGGCCCACAGATTAGGGGTTAATAATATTTAAATAGTGTTTGCGATGCGGGAGTGCGGAGGTTTAGGGGTTCATATGTTTATTATAGTGGCGGCAATGTCCGGTTCGGCAGATTAGGGGTTAAAATATTTATTTTGGTGTTTGCGATGTGGGGGGGCCTCGGTTTAGGGGTTAATATGTCGTTTATGGGTGTTAGTGTACTTTTTAGCACTTTAGTTAAGAGTTTTATGCTACGGCGTTGTAGTGTAAAACTCTTAACTACTGACTTTTAAATGCGGTACCAGGCTTGACAGGAGAGGGTCTACCGCTCACTTTTGGTCAGACTCGTAATACCGGCGCTATGCAAGTCCCATTGAAAATATAGGATACGCAATTGACGTAAGTGGATTTGCTGTATTTCCGAGTCTGGCCAAAAAAGTGAGCGATACACCTGTACCTGCAAGACTCGTAATACCAGTGGCCGTTAAAAAGCAGCGTTGGGACCTCTTAACGCTGCTTCTTAAGGCTAACGCACAACTCGTAATCTAGGCCTTAGTTTGTATAATTGCAGTCCATTTAAGCAACAGGTTATAACAAGTTGATGATTAGTGTGTGCTGTTAGCATAAAGGAGAACTAGCAAGATTTGTTGCATAACAGATTATAGAAAGCACAGACTTTGTGAGAGCAAATGAGCAGCAGACATAAGCATAGATTGTAAGGTAAGTAATTTATCTTAGGGAAGGAATGCAGTCCTGTAGAGGAGATCCATAGGGCAGTGATTGCCAACAGTAATTCAGTAGAATAGGGGGTTAAAGGATTTTCCAGTCAGCAGCAGTGGAACAGTGCAGCTTCAGTGTGGAGTGTCCTGCTGTTATAGAGAAACTGAAAGTGAATCCGGGAAGCAGTGGAAAAAGACTGCAGGTGATAGCAGCTGTAACAGACTGTGGAACAACAGCAGTCTGTAGTTGATTGGCTTCAGTAAGTAGCACAGGAAGGAAACTCTCTGCAATTGAAGATACCTAAGCAGAGTGTTAGGGGAAGTGCTGGCTTAAATAGGCTGAAGTAGGAGGGCCATACTTAAAGGGGCAGTAGTTAGAGTATTACACTCTGGGAGATAGGGAGGTGTAATACTTAGTTGATTGAAAAGTGTGTACAGTTTTCGCCAAAGAGGCTGGATTTTGGGGCAAGACCACCACACATGAAGTGCCGTGCCCAGGTTACCACATTGTCGCCAACACATGGGGGAGTGTGTGGCATAGATCTTATGGAGTGTTTGGGGAACTAGATGCCATCTAACTAGGATTTTGTAATACAGTTCAGTGAGAAACCTAAAATTGTAAAAAAATTAAAGTTTTTTTTTATTTGATCGCCTTTGGCGGTGAAATGGTGGCATGAAATATACCAAAATTGGCCTAGATTAATACTTGGGCCCCTATTTATGAATGTCTGGTGGACCTGATCTGACAGTGCGGATCAGGTCCGCCAAACCTCACTGAATACGGCGAGCAATACGCTCGCCGTATTCAGCATTGCACCAGCAGCTCACAAGAGCTGCTGGTGCAACGCCGCCCCCTGCAGACTCGCAGCCAATGGGCTGCCAGCAGGGCGGTGTCAATCAACCTGATCATACTCGATCGGGTTGATTTCCGGCGATGTCTGTCCGCCTGCTCAGAGCAGGCGGACAGGTTATGGAGCAGCGGTCTTTGTGACCGCTGCTTCATAACTGCTGTTTCTGGCGAGCCTGCAGGCTCGCCAGAAACACGGGATAAATATGCCCCATTGGGTTCTCTACTACACTACACTAAAGCTAAAATTAACCCTAGAAGCTCCCTACATGCTCCCTAATTAACCCCTTCACTGCTTGGCATAAAACACGTGTTGTGCGCAGTGGCATTTAGTAGCCTTCTAATTACCAAAAAGCAAAGCCAAAGCCATATAAGTCTGCTATTTCTGAACAAAGGGGATCCCAGAGAAGCATTTACAACCATTTATTCCATAATTTCATACGTTGTTTGTAAATAATTTCAGTAAGAAACCTAAAGTTTGTGAAAAAAATTGTGAAAAAGTGAACAATTTTTTTTATTTGATCGCATTTGGTGGTGAAATGGTGGCATGAAATATACCAAAATGGGCCTAAATCAATACTTTGGGATGTCTTCTAAAAAAAATATATACATGTCAATGGCTATTCAGGGATTCCTGACAGATATCAGTGTTCCAATGTAACTAGCGCTAATTTTGAAAAAAAAAAGGGATTTGGAAATAGCAAAGTGCTACTTGTATTTATGGCCCTATAACTTGCAAAAAAAGCAAAGAACCTGTAAACATTGGGTATTTCTAAACTCAGGACAAAATTTAGAAACTATTTAGCATGGGTTTTTGGTGGTTGTAGACGTGTAACAGATTTTGGGGGTCAAAGTTAGAAAAAGTGTGTTTTTTTCCAATTTTTTATCATATTTTATAATTTTTTATAGGAAATTATAAGCTATAATGAAAATAATGGTATCTTTAGAAATTCCATTTAATGGCGAGAAAAACAGTATATAATATGTGTGGGTACAGTAAATGAGTAAGAGGAAAATTACAGCTAAACACAAACACTGCAAAAATGTAAAAACCTTGGTTCCCAAATGGAAAGAAAATGGAAACGTGATGTGGTCATTAAGGGGTTAAACACTCACTGCAATAACCAGAAAGAAGCTGGAAGTGAGCAGGATTGCTTCCAGCTGGCAGGATTGCTTCCAGCTGCTTTCCAGACCGAGGACGTGCAGAGTACTCTTCATGCTACAGATACAGCTCTTCATAATTCAGAAAAAGCTCTTCATGATTTATATAAAGCTCTTCATGATTGAGATAAAGCTCTTCATGCTTCAGACAAAGCTCTTCATGATTCAGATAAAGTTCTTCATGATTTATATAAAGTTCTTCATGATTGAGCTAAAGCTCTTCATGATTTAGATAAAGCTCTTCATGATTTAGATAAAGCGCTTCATGATATAGATAAAGCTCTTCATGATTTAGATAAAACTCTTCATGATTAGGTAAATGCTCTTTATGATTCAGATAAAGCTCTTAATGATTCAGATAAAGCTTTTTATGATTAAGATAAAGCTTTTCATGATTTGGATAAAGCTCTTCATAGTTTAGATGAAGTTCTTCATGATTCAGATAAAGCTCTTTATGATTTAGATACAGCTCTTCGTGATTAAGCGAAAGGTCTTCGTGATTTAGATAAAGCTCTTCATGATTTAGATAAAGCTCTATATGATTCAGATAAAGCTCTTCATGATTTAGATAAAGTTTTTCCTGATTCAGATAAGCTATTCAAGATTTAGGTAAAGCTCATCATGATTCAGATAAAGCTATTCCTAATTTAGATAAGCTTTTCCTGATTCATATAAGCTCTTCCTGATTTAGATAAAGGTCTTCATGATTCAGATAAAGCTCTTCATAATTCAGAGAAAGCAGGTCATGATTTAGATAAAGCTGTTCATGATTTAGATTAATGTCTTCATGATTTATATAAAACTCTTCATTCTTCATAGTTTAGATGAAGTTCTTCATGATTTAAATAAAGCTCTTCATGATTCAGATAAAGCTCTTCATGATTTAGATAAAGCTCTTCATGATTTAGATAAAGCTCTTCATGATTCAGATAAAGCTCTTCATGATTTAGATAAAGCTTTTCCTGATTCAGATAAGCTCTTCATGATTTAGATAAAGGTCTTCATGATTCAGATACAGCTCTTCATGATTTAGATAAATCTCTCATGATTCAGATAAAGCTCTTCATGATTTAGATAAAGTTTTTCCTGATTCAGATAAGATCTTCATGATTTAGATAAAGGTCTTCATGATTCAGATAAAGCTCTTCACTCTTCATGATTCAGATAAAGCACATCATGATTCAGATAAAGCTCTTCATGATTTAGATATAGCTCTTCAGGATTTAGATAAAGCTCTTCATGAGTTATATAAAGCTCTTAATGATTCAGATAAAGCACTTCATGATTTAGATAAAGCTCTTCATGGTCAAAGTTCAAGCATACTGGCTCTATGGACGATCACTGTGTATATAGACAATTTCGAAATATATGCACTAAATAAAACAAAATTGGCTAAGGCCCAATGTTTCTGTGAAAATCTGAACAATAACAGATCAAACCCTAGAAAGTTTTGGAAACTCATAAATAACTTACAAAATCCACCAATCCACTCCCAACCCTCCACTGTCAATGTGGTCAACCAACCCCTGCAACTCCCCCTAGAAGTAGCAAATGCCTTTAACAATTATTTTGTCGGATTGACCTGATTGACAAACTAATAAATGACACACATCCTGAAACTACAAATGTGGATAAGGCCCAACTAAAACAGCAAAGACCCAATATAGAAAAGTTCAATTTCAGATCTGTACCCATCAATGTGATTAAGAAACACCTTAATAATCTAAAAATGAAAAACCAGTCTGGACCTGATAAAATTCCATCAATGCTGTTAAAGCTCAATGCGCCAGAAATAGCTAAACCTGTCACAACCCTAATTAATGAATCCTTGGTGTCTGGATACATAGCCACATTTTGGAAAACTGCAAGAGTAGTGCCTATCCATAAAAGTGGGTAGTTAACCTTGGTTTCTAACTATTGCCCTATATCATTGCTCCCAGTATTGTCAAAAATGTCAGAAAAATGCGTCCATACGCAATTATGTGAGTATTACCAACAATCAAACTATCTGACCCCTGATCAATCAGGTTTTCACCCGAATCACTCCACTACAACTGCCCTCCTAAAAGTTTGCAACGACATGTTATACTATATAATACATATACAATAAACATTGTATATACATATTTGATATACCACATCCTCAGCTCCTATGGTTTTAATAGGATTTTTTTTTCTTTATTAACACTTTACGTTGATTGCAGACATGATGACTATTTAGGCGTTCTGTGAGAGTTTCAAGGGCATTCCATGGGAGTAACCTGTATTTTAATAGCTAAAGATTCAAATATGTCCTCCATCTTAATCAATATTCAAAGTACTGTCCTCCATCTTAGCAATCCTTTTTCAGCCTCATCAGTGCTTTTCAGTGGTGATATTTCCCAGTGTGACAGATCTAGTCAACATACAGTGAAACTGAATATACATATGCATAATCTGAAGCATGTTTTATTTTTGTGAACGCACAGTGTATTTTTTGTAAACACATCGCCACTCGTCGGCACAATGAGGTTCAGCCCAATTTTTTAGAATATATCACCATGTCTATATTTTGAATATTGGGGCCTCAGCCCTAGAAAGCGCTCACAAATTTTAGATAATTGTGAAACAAATTTGCATGAAACTGTTTTGTAATTCTGAGTTTGCATTTATATATCAGTTCTCTTGTTTTGTGATCAAATCTTTTCTAGAATTTTATAGTCAGAGATTTTTTTTCAGGTATTTCCCGTAAATGTAAACCTGCTCGTATCCATTTACAATAATACTCAGTCAATTGGGGTCATAGTTTAAAATATATATATATCAGTTCTCTTTACAACCTTTTATGACTTTATAGCTCACCTGATACCTGCCAGCTGTGTATCTATGTAGCACGTAAGTTATGGCCAATATAATAATTTAGTTAATGTTTTATTAGCTCTTGTGCAGTTACTCATTTTAGTTATATATGCTTATTGCTTGATATATTCAGTTAGTGCTAATTATTTCTAATAAATGTTTATATGTGACTTATTAAATTATAAATTGATTTTTTCTTTAACTACAATTCTCTCTCAATCATGTTAGTTTCATTACAATTTCAACGTCCCTTTTAAGAGTGTTTAAAGCTTTTACTGGTATACACTGTATCTTCTGGCTAAAGGGTCACCTGTTATTCTTTTGAAGTGTCACTTTTTTTGTGTAGAGAGTAGTTCCTTATGAGAAAGGATGGAATTATCTCATTTACTGATTATGGGGTCAATTTATGTAGGTGCGAGCGTAAATGATCCGATATAGCGGATCTTGTCCGCTGCACATCGATAAATGCCGCCAGCCTACGCTGTCAGCATTAATCATTGCACCAGCAGTTCTTGGGAACTGCTGGTGCAATACCAGCCCCTGCAGATTTGCGGCCAATCGGCTACTGCTGTCCGCCATCTCAGAGGTGTCGGACGAGTTAAGGAGCAGCGGTCTTAGGACTGCTGCTTCTTAACTTCCACTTCAGGGGGACCTGAAGCGGAGTGGGTCAGAAGCAGCATTTGTTGCTTAATAAATCGACCCCTATACCTCAGACATAACTCAAGAAAAAAATGATCAGTGCATTTAGAACCAGTAGGTTGCTTCTACTGAGATTGCTTGAAATATATCAGAACAAGGGATTTTGAAACTTTAAATCTCATCAACCATTTATCATTTCATAAAAACAGCATGCAAAGTTACAAGCATATGAAAGAAAGTTTTACAGTGAAATTAAACTATAGTGGCACTACTGTGTGTATATATACTGCTGTGTAGCCATAATATAGATGTAAATATTGGACTTCTACTCAGTACTATCTCAGTGGGAGTGCAATATTTTGTGTATCATTTCCTTGTGCTCAGCGGTTTAAATAGAAGGAAAGAAATCGCTCCTCTCTACCACGCTGTTTTCCCATCTCACCAAGCACTGGAACCACCTTGCTATGCCTCGGAGCATCTAGACACACAGAAATCCAGTTCCACACAAGGAACATCAACATCTTTCCCTTCCCCAAGGCTGATCCTACTTAAGGAACACCTTCAACTCCACCCATGGAGTGCCAATATTTAGAGGTTCATTTGCACAATTCTTTGTTATTATTTGTATCCCTCTGTTTTAAACCAAATGACTTATTAGGCTATATTCATAAAAGCTCATAAGATATCCGAGGAGCCTCTTTGTAAAGATTAAATTATGTTTGAAATGTATTGAGTAAAGCTGCATCTGTTTTTCTAACCATATCATTAGTAGGAGCGCCTGACACTAATATTTATAGTTGTGTTAGGAAGAATTATATATATATAATCTTGTGCATTAAGCAAGAAATTAAATGTCTGTGAGTGTAAAATATTCTTACAGAAATCTCATTTTGCTGCACAGAACAAGACATACCTCAGAAACCACAAATACAGAACAAAAGGCTGACGTGGGCATTGTGTGCCATTTCAGGGTCATGATCATAATATTTCACCTAAATCTTAGTCAAGTAAGCAGAACTCATAAATACTCTATGGTCTCTATGAAGTTTTGCATCTTGAGGTCATATCTTACTATTTCATATTTCTCTTTTAATTTTTCAGATTTGTGCAGATTTTAGTGTGGACTGTGGTTGTATTTTTCTGATTTTTTTATGGTTGTATCTTTCACCGTGGAACCAGTTCTATGTGCTGAGTGGTCATGGGATAGACTCAGCTGCATTGAATATAATATAGCTGAACTGGTAATTCCCAGTTAAGAGAAGCTGTGGGTACAACGTTTTATGAAATTAGTGATTTTGGATTTGAGATGTTGAGGTGATTTTCAGACTTCATTGAATCATTTATTATAAAATGTATATTTTATCAAACTCTATATCCCATGGCGATTGCAGATATAACATTTTAAGAGGCAAACACTGAACTGAAAGCTTCATGCAGATACCAGGAAACTGGGAGCTAATTAATGGATGTTTAGGTCACTGGTGTTAAGTAGGAGTCATTTTAGATGGAGACAGAATCATTGGTGTTCTGTGAGTACACTGGTGGTTCAGGGGTGTTTCTTGTTCCTCCAGGGTGTGTCTAAGTAGTCCAGGAATTTAGCTAGGTGTCAAGGGATAGCAGTATCGAAAAACATTTGCTTACCCTGCTCCTTTGATCAACCTGACCAGCAGGGGAGCAAAGCAAAATATAAGGATACCCCCATAGCACAATCACTGACTGTATCTTTATGATATATATTTTAATTTTGGATTGACACTATTAGTAATCCTCTGGTGCATCCACAGCTTTGGTGTAAATTCACAGGGCATGAAAAAAGTGTCAATCTAACATTCAAATAGAGGCATGTGGCTGTACAATTTGTAACAAGAATATAATGCAAGCTTATGATTAATGATTTTCTGCAAACAAATAGATGAAGGTTTTTTGATAATGTATGTTATAAACAAAATTGTTTTACTTTTCTTTTATTAATGATGTGTTTTTAAACCTTACATAAAATAATAATTATAGTTAAATAACATAATTGGATATTGTCATTTCTCACTAGCAAAGTGTACAGTTCAGTAATGCAATTAAAGGAAAATAAAAGTGAAAATTAGACCTTCATGATTCAGATAAAGCTCTTCATGATTTAGATAAAGCTCTTCATGATTCACATAAATATCTTCTTGATTTAGATAAAACTCTTCATGATTTAGATAAAGCTCTTCGTGATTCAGATAAAGCACGTTATGATTCGGATAAAGCTCTTCATGATTTAGATAAAGCTCTTCAGGATTCAGATAAAGCTCTTCCTCATTTAGATAAAGCTCTACATGATTCATTTAAAGCTTTTCATTTTTTAGATAAAGCTCTTCATGATTAAGATAAAGCTCTTCATGATTTAGATAAAGCTCTTCATGATTTAGATAAAGCTCTTCATGATTCAGATAAAGCACATCATGATTTAGATAAAACTCTTCATGATTTAGATAAAGCTCCTCCTCATTTAGATAAAGCTCTTCATGATTCATTTAAAGCTTTTCATTTTTTAGATAAAGCTCTTCATGATTAAGATAAAGCTCTTCATGATTCAGATAAAGCTCTTCATGATTCAGATAAAGCACATCATGATTCAGATAAAGCATGTCATGATTTAGATAAAGCGGTTCATGATTTAGATAAAGCTCTTCATGATTCAGATAAAGCACATCATGATTTAGATAAAACTCTTCATTAATTAGATAAAGCCCTTCATTATGCAGATAAAGCTCTTCATGATTTAGATAAAGCTCTTCATGATTCAGATAAAGCTCTTCATGATTCAGATAAAACATGTCATGATTCAGATAAAGCTCTTCATGATTCAGATAAAGCTCTTCATGATTCAGATAAATCTCTTAATTATGCAGATAAAGCTCTTCATGGTTCAGATAAAGCTCTTCATGATTTAGATAAAGCTCTTCATGATTCAGATAAAGCACATCATGATTTAGATAAAACTCTTCATTAATTAGATAAAGCCCTTCATTATGCAGATAAAGCTCTTCATGATTTAGATAAAGCTCTTCATGATTCAGATAAAGCTCTTCATGATTCAGATAAAACATGTCATGATTCAGATAAAGCTCTTCATGATTCAGATAAAGCTCTCTATGATTTGTATAAAGCTCTTCATGATTTAGATAAAGCTCTTCATGATTCAGATAAGCTCTTTATGATTTAGATAAAGCTCTTCATGATTCGGATAAAGCTCTTCATGATTCACTTAAAGCTTTTCATTTTTTAGATAAAACTCTTCATGATGCAGATAAAGCTCTTCATGATTTAGATAAAGCTCTTCATGATTTAGATAAAGTTTTTCATGATTCAAATAAAGCTCCTCATGATTAAGATAAAACTCTTCATGATTTAGATAAAGCTCTTCATGATTCAGATAAAGCTCTTCATGATTCAGATAAAGCGCTTCATGATTAAGATAAAGTTCTTCATGATTCACATAAAGCACGTCATGATTCAGATAAAGCTCTTCATGCTTCAGATAAAGCTCTTCATGATTGAGATAAAGCTCTTCATGATTGAGATAAAGCTCTTCATGAGTCAGATAAAGCGCTTCATTATATAGATAAAGCTCTTCATGATTTAGATAAAACCCTTCATGATTCAGAAAACACTCTTAATGATTCAGATAAAGCTCTTAATGATTCAGATAAAGCTTGTCATGATTCAGATAAAGCTCTTTGTGATTTGAATACAGCTCTTCATAGTTTAGATGAAGTTCTTCATGATTCAGATAAAGCTCTTCATTATTTAGATAAAGCTCTTCATGATTCAGATAAAGCTCTTCATGATTTAAAGCTCTTCATGATTCAGATAAAGCTCTTCATGATTCAGAAAAAGAATCTCATGATTTAGATAAAGCTGTTTATGATTTAGATAAAGCTCTTCATGATTTAGATAAAGCTATTCACTATTTATGATTCAGATAAAGCACATCAGGATTCAGATAAAGCTCTTCATGATTTAGATAAAGCTCTTCATGATTTAGATAAAGCTCTTCATGAGTTATATAAAGCTCTTAATGATTCAGATAAAGCGCTTCATGATTTAGATAAAGCTCTTTTTGATTTAGATAAAGCTATTCATGGTCAAAGTTCAAGCGTACTGGCTCTATGGACGATCACTGTTTATATAGACAATAGCGAAATATATGCACTAAACAAACAAACGGCTAGATTTAGAGTTTTGTCAGTAAAGACCCGCGTAGCTAATGCAGCTTTTTTTCCTACCGCTGCTTCCAAACAACGCTGGTATTTAGAGTTGTCTGAAGGGCTGCGTTAGGCTCCAAAAAGAGAGCGTTGAGCCGAATTTACCTTCACTTCAACCCTCAATACCAGCATTGCTTACGGCGGGCAAAAACGTGCTCGTGCACGATTCCCCCATAGGAAACAATGGGGCAGTTTGGGCTGAATAAAAACCTTACACCTGCAAAAAAGCAGCGTTCAGCTCCTAACACAGCCCCATTGTTTCCTATGGGGAAACACTTTCTAAGTCTGCACCTAACACCCTAACATGAATCCCGAGTCTAAACACCCCTAACCTTACACTTATTAACCCCTAATCTGCCGCCCCCGCTATCGCTGATACCTGCATTACACAATTAACCCCTAATCATCCGCTCCGGACACCGTCGTCACCTACATTATCCCTATGAACCCCTAATCTGCTGCCCCCAACATCGCCGACACCTACATTATATTTATTAACCCCTAATCTGCCCCCCCCAACGTCGCCGCCACCGAATTTCAAGTATTAACCCTAATCTGCAGACCGCTACTGTAATAAATGTATTAACCCCTAAAGCTAAGTCTAACCCTAACCCTAACACCCCCTAAGTTAAATATAATTTAAATCTAATGAAATAAATTAACTCTTATTAACTAAAGTATTCCTATTTAAAACTAAATACTTACCTGTAAAATAAACCCTAATATAGCTACAATATAACGAATAATTATATTGTAGCTATTTTAGGATTTATATTTATTTTACAGGCATCTTTGTATTTATTTTAACTAGGTACAATAGCTATTAAATAGTTATTAACTATTTAATAGCTACCTAGTTAAATTAATTACAAAATTACCTGTAAAATAAATTCTAACCTAAGTTACAATTAAACCTAACACTACACTATCAATAAATTAATTAAATAAAGTAACTACCAATACCTACAATTAAATACAATTAAATAAACTAAACTAAATTACAAAAAAAACCAAAACACTAAATTACAGAAAATAAAAAAAAATATTACAAGAATTTTAAACTAATTACACCTAATCTAAGCCCCGTAATACAATAATAATAAAAAAAAAAAATAATAAAAGTCCCTACCCTATTCTACATTAAAAAGTAATCAGCTCTTTTACCAGCCCTTAAAAGGCTATTTGCGGGGCATGCCCCAAAGTAATCAGCTCTTTTGTCTGTAAAAAAAATACAACCCCCCCACATTAAAACCCACCACCCACATACCCCTAATCTAACCCACCCAAACCCCCCTTAAATAAACCTAACACTACCCCCCTGGAGATCTCCCTACATTGAGTCGTCTTCACCCAGCCGGGCCGAAGTCTTCATCCGATGGGGCAGAAGAGGACATCCAGACCAGCAGAAGTCTTCATCCTATCCGGGCAGAAGAGGATATCCGGACCGGCAGACATCTTCATCCAAGCGGCATCTTCTATCTTCATCCATCCGGAGTGGAGCGGAGCCATCTTCCCAGCCGACGTGGATCCATCCACTTCAACCAACGCCTATTCGCCGAATGAAGGTTCCTTTAAATGACGTCATCCAAGATGGTGTCCCTTAGATTCCGATTGGCTGATAGAATTCTATCAGCCAATCGGAATTAAGGTAGGAAAAATCTGATTGACTGATTCAATCAGCCAATCAGATTCAAGTTCAATTCGATTGGCTGATCCAATCAGCCAATCAGATTGAGCTCGCATTCTATTGGCTGATCAGAACACATCTTGCAGATTTAGGGGCACCGCACACTTTCTTAGCCTTACCGCAAATCAACTTATGCAAATTGCGTATAGTCTTTTTTCTATGGGACTTCCATAGCGCCGGTATTACGAGTTTATCCTGGGAGGCTAAAAAGTGAGCGGTACACCATATCCTGTCAAGATTCGTACCGCATTCTACCAAGCCGTAGCATAAAACTCATAACTAAAGTGCTAAAAATTACACTAACACCAATAAACTACCTATTAACCCCTAAACTGAGGCCCTACCGCATTGCAAACACTAAAATAAAATTATTAACCCCTAATCTGCTGCTCCGGACATCGCCACCACTAGAATAAACATATTAACCCTTAAACCGCCATACTCCTGCCTCTCAAACATTAGTTAAATATTATTAACCCCTAATCTGCTGTCCCTAACATTGCCGCCACCTATCAACATTTATTAACCCCCTAATCTGCCACTCCTGACATCGCCGCAACTAGAATAAACATATTAACCCCTAAACCGCCGTACTCCCGACTCACAAACATTAGTTTAATATTATTAACCCCTAATCTGCCGTCCCTAACGTTTCCGCCACTATATTAAATTGATTAACCCCTAAACCTAAGTCTAACCCTAACACCCCCTAACTTAAATATAATTAAAATAAATCAAAATATAATCTACTATTAATAACTAAATAATTCCTATTTAAAACTAAATACTTACCTATAAAATACACCCTATGGCCTAGATTTGAAGTTCGGCGGTAGCCGTCAAAACCAGCGTTAGAGGCTCCTAACGCTGGTTTTGGGCGCCCGCTGGTATTTGGAGTCAGTGATTAAAGGGTCTAACGCTCACTTTTCAGCCGCGACTTTTCCATACCGCAGATCCCCCTACGCCATTTGCGTATCCTATCTTTTCAATGGGATCTTCCTAACGCCGGTATTTAGAGTCGTTTCTGAAGTGAGCGTTAGAGCTCTAACGACAAAACTCCAGCCGCCTGAAAATAGCAGGAGTTAAGAGCTTTCTGGGCTAACGCCGGTTCATAAAGCTCTTAACTACTGTACCCTAAAGTACACTAACACCCATAAACTACCTATGTACCCCTAAACCGAGCTCCCCCCACATCGCCGCCACTCGATTAAAATATTTTAATCCCTAATCTGCCGACCGCCACCTACGTTATACTTATGTACCCCTAATCTGCTGCCCCTAACCCCGCCGACCCCTGTATTACATTTATTAACCCCTAACCTGCCCCCCACAACGTCGCCGCCAGCTACTTAAAATAATTAACCCCTAATCTTCCGACCGCAAAGCGCCGCCACCTACGTTATCCCTATGTACCCCTAATCTGCTGCCCCTAACACCGCCGACCCCTATATTATATTTATTAACCCCTAATCTGCCCCCCTCAACGTCGCCGACACCTGCCTACACTTATTAATCCCTAATCTGCCGAGCGGACCTGAGCGCTACTATAATAAAGTTATTAACCCCTAACCCGCCTCACTAACCCTATCATAAATAGTATTAACCCCTAATCTGCCCTCCCTAACATCACCGACACCTAACTTCAATTATTAACCCCTAATCTGCCGACCGGAGCTCACCGCTATTCTAATAAATGGATTAACCCCTAAAGCTAAGTCTAACCCTAACACTAACACCCCCCTAACTTAAATATAATTTACATCTAACGAAATAAATTAACTCTTATTAAATAAATGATTCCTATTTAAAGCTAAATACTTACCTGTAAAATAAATCCTAATATAGCTACAATATAAATTATAATTATATTATAGCTATTTTAGGATTAATATTTATTTTACAGGCAACTTTGTAATTATTTTAACCAGGTACAATAGCTATTAAATAGTTAAGAACTATTTAATAGTTACCTAGTTAAAATAATAACAAATTTACCTGTAAAATAAATCCTAACCTAAGATATAATTAAACCTAACACTACCCTATCAATAAATTAATTAAATAAACTACCTACAATTACCTACAATTAACCTAACACTACACTATCAATAAATTAATTAAACACAATTCCTACAAATAAATACAATTAAATAAACTAGCTAAAGTACAAAAAATAAAAAAGAACTAAGTTACAAAAAATAAAAAAATATTTACAAACATAAGAAAAATATTACAACAATTTTAAACTAATTACACCTACTCTAAGCCCCCTAATAAAATAACAAAGCCCCCCAAAATAAAAAATTCCCTACCCTATTCTAAATTAAAAAAGTTACAAGCTCTTTTACCTTACCAGCCCTGAACAGGGCCCTTTGCGGGGCATGCCCCAAGAATTTCAGCTCTTTTGCCTGTAAAAAAAACATACAATAACCCCCCCCAACATTACAACCCACCACCCACATACCCCTAATCTAACCCAAACCCCCCTTAAATAAACCTAACACTAAGCCCCTGAAGATCTTCCTACCTTGTCTTCACCATCCAGGTTCACCGATCCGTCCTGAAGAGCTCCTCCGATGTCCTGATCCAAGCCCAAGCGGGGTGCTGAAGAGGTCCATGATCCGGTCAAAGTCTTCATCCAAGTGGGGCAGAAGAGGATCTTCCATCCGATTGAAGTCATCATCCAGGCGGCATCTTCTATGGTCTTCCATCCGGAGCGAAGCGGCAGGATCCTGAAGACCTCCAGCGCGGAACATCCATCCGGCCCGACGACTGAACGACGAATGACTGTTCCTTTAAGGGACGTCATCCAAGATGGCGTCCCTCGAATTCCGATTGGCTGATAGGATTCTATCAGCCAATCGGAATTAAGGTAGGAATTTTCTGATTGGCTGATGGAATCAGCCAATCAGAATCAAGTTCAATACGATTGGCTGATCCAATCAGCCAATCAGATTGAGCTCGCATTCTATTGGCTGATCGGAACAGCCAATAGAATGCGAGCTCAATCTGATTGGCTGATTGGATCAGCCAATCGGATTGAACTTGATTCTGATTGGCTGATTCCATCAGCCAATCAGAAAATTTCTACCTTAATTCCGATTGGCTGATAGAATCCTATCAGCCAATCGGAATTCGAGGGACGCCATCTTGGATGACGTCCCTTAAAGGAACAGTCATTCGTCGTTCAGTCGTCGGGCCGGATGGATGTTCCGCGCTGGAGGTCTTCAGGATCCTGCCGCTTCGCTCCGGATGGAAGACCATAGAAGATGCCGCCTGGATGATGACTTCAATCGGATGGAAGATCCTCTTCTGCCCCGCTTGGATGAAGACTTTGACCGGATCATGGACCTCTTCAGCCCCCCGATTGGGCTTGGATCAGGACATCGGAGGAGCTCTTCAGGACGGATCGGTGAACCTGGATGGTGAAGACAAGGTAGGAAGATCTTCAGGGGCTTAGTGTTAGGTTTATTTAAGGGGGGTTTGGGTTAGATTAGGGGTATGTGGGTGGTGGGTTGTAATGTTGGGGGGGGTATTGTATGTTTTTTTTACAGGCAAAAGAGCTGAAATTATTGGGGCATGCCCCGCAAAGGGCCCTGTTCAGGGCTGGTAAGGTAAAAGAGCTTGTAACTTTTTTAATTTAGAATAGGGTAGGGAATTTTTTATTTTGGGGGGCTTTGTTATTTTATTAGGGGGCTTAGAGTAGGTGTAATTAGTTTAAAATTGTTGTAATATTTTTCTTATGTTTGTAAATATTTTTTTATTTTTTGTAACTTAGTTCTTTTTTATTTTTTGTACTTTAGCTAGTTTATTTAATTGTATTTATTTGTAGGAATTGTGTTTAATTAATTTATTGATAGTGTAGTGTTAGGTTAATTGTAGGTAATTGTAGGTAGTTTATTTAATTAATTTATTGATAGGGTAGTGTTAGGTTTAATTATATCTTAGGTTAGGATTTATTTTACAGGTAAATTTGTTATTATTTTAACTAGGTAACTATTAAATAGTTCTTAACTATTTAATAGCTATTGTACCTGGTTAAAATAATTACAAAGTTGCCTGTAAAATAAATATTAATCCTAAAATAGCTATAATATAATTATAATTTATATTGTAGCTATATTAGGATTTATTTTACAGGTAAGTATTTAGCTTTAAATAGGAATCATTTATTTAATAAGAGTTAATTTATTTAGTTAGATGTAAATTATATTTAAGTTAGGGGGTGTTAGTGTTAGGGTTAGACTTAGCTTTAGGGGTTAATCCATTTATTAGAATAGCGGTGAGCTCCGGTTGGCAGATTAGGGGTTAATAATTGAAGTTAGGTGTCGGCGATGTTAGGGAGGGCAGATTAGGGGTTAATACTATTTATGATAGGGTTAGTGAGGCGGATTAGGGGTTAATAACTTTATTATAGTAGCGCTCAGGTCCGCTCGGCAGATTAGGGGTTAATAAGTGTAGGCAGGTGGAGGCGACGTTGTGGGTGGCAGATTAGGGGTTAATAAATATAATATAGGGGTCGGCGATGTTAGGGCAGCAGATTAGGGGTACATAGGGATAACGTAGGTTGCGGTGGTTTACGGAGCGGCAGATTAGGGGTTAAAAAAAATATGCAGGGTTCAGCGATAGCGGGGGCGACAGATTAGAGGTTAATAAATGTAAGGTTAGGGGTGTTTAGACTCGGGGTTCATGTTAGAGTGTTAGGTGCAGACGTAGGAAGTGTTTCCCCATAGGAAACAATGGGGCTGCGTTAGGAGCTGAACGCTGCTTTTTTGCAGGTGTTAGTTTTTTTTTCAGCTCAAACAGCCCCATTGTTTCCTATGGGGGAATCGTGCACGAGCACGTTTTTGAGGCTGGCCGCGTCCGTAAGCAACTCTGGTATCGAGAGTTGCATTTGCGGTAAAAATGCTCTACGCTCCTTTTTTGGAGCCTAACGCAGCATTTGTTTGAACTCTCGATACCAGAGTTAAATTTATGGTGCGGCCAGAAAAAAGCCCGCGGAGCGTTAACAGCCCATCTACCGCCAAACTCCAAATCTAGGCCTAAGATTGCTACAATATAACTAATAGTTACATTGTATCTATCTCAGGGTTTATTTTTATTTTGCAGGCAAGTTTGTATTTATTTTAACTAGGTAGAATAGTTATTAAATAGTTATTAAAGGGACACTGAACCCAAATTTTTTCTTTCATGATTCAGATAGAGCATTGCATTTTAAGCAACTTTCTAATTTACTCCTATTATCATTTTTTCTTGGTTCTCTTGCTATCTTTATATGTAAAAGAAGGCATCTAAGCTTTTTTCTTGGTTCAGAACTCTGGACAGCACTTTTTTATTGGTGGATGAATTTATCCACCAATCAGCAAGGACAACCCAGGTTGTTCACCAAAAATGGGCCGGCATCTAAACTTACATTCTTGCATTTCAAATAAAGATACCAAGAGAATAAAGAAAATTTGATAATAGGAGTAAATTAGAAAGTTGCTTAAAAGGTCATGCTCTATCTGAATCACAAAAGAAAAAAATTGGGTTCAGTGTCCCTTTAACTATTTACTAACTAAATAGCTAAAATAAATACAAATTTACCTGTAAAATAAAATCTAACCTGTCTTACACTAACACCTAACCTTACACTACAATTAAATAAATTCCCTAAATTAAATACAATTACATAAATTACAAACAACAAACACTAAATTACAGAAAATAAAAAAACATATTACAAGATCTTTAAACTAATTACACCTAATCTAACAGCCCTATCAAAATAAAAAAAGCCCACCCAAAATAAAAAAACCTAGCCTAAACTAAACTACCAATAGCCCTTAAAAGGGCCTTTTGAGGGGCATTGCCCCAAAGAAATCAGCTCTTTTACCTGTACAAAAAAATATGAACAACACCCCAACAGTAAAACCCACCACCCACACAACCAACTCCTCAAATAAAACCCTAACTAAAAAAAACAAATCTCCCCATTGCCCTGAAAAGAGAATTTGAATGGGCATTGCCCTTAAAAGGGCATTTAGCCCTATTGCAGCCCAAAGCCCTAACCTAAAAATAAAACCCACCCAATAAACCCTTAAAAAAACCTAACACTAACCCCCTGAAGATCCACTTACAGTTTTGAAGATCCGACATCCATCCTCAACGAAGCCGGAGAAGTCCTCATCGAAGCGGCAAGAAGTCCTCAACGAATCTGGGAGAATTCTTCATTGAAGCCAGCAGAAGTGGTCCTCCAGACGCGCAGAGTGGCTCCATCTTCAAGACATCCAGTGCAGAGCATCCTCTTCAATCGACGGCTTCTTCTGGAATGAAGGTTCCTTTAAATGACGTCATCCAAGATGGTGTCCCTTAGATTCCGATTGGCTGATAGAATTCTATCAGCCAATCGGAATTAAGGTTGAAAAAATCCTATTGGCTGATGCAATCAGCCAAAAGGATTGAGCTTCAATCCTATTGGCTGATCAAATCAGCCAATAGGATTGAGCTCACATTCTATTGGTTGATTGGAACAGCCAATAGAATGCAAGCTCAATCCTATTGACTGATTGCATCAGCCAATAGGATTTTTTCAACCTTAATTCCGATTGGCTGATAGAATTCTATCAGTCAATCGGAATCTAAGGGACGCCATCTTGGATGATGTCATTTAAAAGAACATTCATTGTAGAAGAAGCCGTTGATTGAAGAGGATGCTCCGCGCCGGATGTCTTGAAGATGGATCCGCTCCGTGTCGGAAGGATGAAGATAGAAGATGCCGTCTTGGTGAAGACTTCTGCCCGTCTGGAGGACCACTTCTGCCGGCTTCGATGAAGACTTCTCCTGGATTCGTTGAGGACTTCTTGCCGCTTCGATGAGGACTTCTCCCGGCTTCGTTTTTTTAAGGGTTTTTCTTTGGTGGGTTTTATTTTTAGGTTAGGGCTTTTGGCTGCAATAGAGCTAAATGCCATTTTAAGGGCAATGCCCATCCACATGTCCTTTTCAGGGCAATGGGGAGCTTAGGTTTTTTTAGTTAGGGTTTTATTTGGGGGGTTGGTTGTGTGGGTGGTGGGTTTTACTGTTGGGGGGTTGTTTTTATTTCATTTACATGTAAAAGAGCTGATTTCTTTGGGGCAATGCTCTGCAAAAGGCCCTTTTAGGGGCTATTGGTCATTTAGTTTAGGCTAGGGTATTTTTTTATTTTGGGGGGCTTTTTTTAATTTGATAGGGCTATTAGATTAGGTGTAATTAGTTTAAATATCTTGTAATTTGTTTTTTATTTTCTGTAATTTAGTGTTTGTTTTTTTTGTAATTTAGGTAATTGTATTTAATTTATTTAATTGTATTTAATTTAGGTAATTTATTTAATTGTAGTGTAGTGTTAGGTGTTAGTGTAACTTAGGTTCGGTTTTATTTTACAGGTAAATTTGTATTTATTTTAGCTAGGTAGTTAGTAAATAGTTAATAACTATATAGTAACTATTCTACCTAGTTAAAAAAAAATACAAACTTGCCTGTAAAATAAAAATAAACTCCAAGGTAGATACAATGTAACTATTAGTTATATTGTAGCTACCTTAGGGTTTATTTTATAGGTAAGTATTTAGTTTTAAATAGGAATTATTTAGTTATTAATTGTAGGTTTTAATTAGATTTATTTTAATTATATTTAAGTTAGGGGGTGTTAGGGTTAGGGTTAGACTTAGGTTTAGGGGTTAATAAATATAATATAGTGGCGGCGACATTGGGGGCGGCAGATTAGGGGTTAATAATTGTAAGTAGGTGTCAGCGATGTTAGGGGCACCAGATTAGGGGTTAATAATATTTAACTAATGTTTGCGATGCTGGAGCGCGGCGGTTTAGGGGTTAATATGTTTATTAATGTGGCGGCGACGTTGGGGGCGGCAGATTAGGGGTCAATAAGTGTAGGTAGGTTGCGGCGACATTGGGGGAGGGAGATTAAGGGTTAATAAATATAATGTAGGTGGCTGAGATGTTTTGGGTAGCAGATTAGGGGTTACTAAGTATAATGTAGGTGGCGGCGATGTCCAGAGTGGCAGATAAGGGGTTAATAAGTATAATTCAGGTGTCGGCGTTGTCAGGGGTGGCAGATTAGGGGTTAATAAGTGTAAGATTAGGGGTGTTTAGACTCGGGGTTCATGTTTGGGTGTTAGGTGTAAAGATAAATTTTGTTTCCCCATAGGAATCAATGGGACTGCGTTACTGAGCTTTATACTGCTTTTTTGCAGGTGTTAGACTTTTTTTCAGCCGGCTCTCCCCATTGATGGGGAAATTGTGCACGAGCACATACAACCAGCTCACCGCTGACTTAAGCAGCACTGGTATTGGAGTGAGGTATGGAGCACAATTTTGCTCTACGCTCAATTTTTGCTTTTTAACACAGGGTTTATAAAAACCTGTAATACCAGCGCTGTAGGATAGTGAGCGGTGACAATGATGTGCAAGTTAGGACTGCATCCCTCATACTGCAAAACTCGTAATCTGGCCGATTGTGTATTATTATTGTTTTTGTATTTTATTGTACCCTATTGTATCAATGCATTGTTTTGTGGACCCAGGACATACTTGAAAACAAAAGAAATCTCCATGTATCGTTCCTGGTAAAATATTTTATAAATAAATAAATATATTTAGATAAAACTCTTCATGATTCAGATGAAGCTCTTCATGATTCAAATAAAGCTTGTCATGATTCAGATAAAGCTCTTCATGATTCAGATAAAGCTCTTTGTGATTCAGATAATGCTCTTCATGGTTCAGATAAGGTTCTTCATGATTCAGATAAAGTTTTTCATGATTTAGATAAAGCTCTTCATTATTTAGATAAAGCTCTTCATGATTCAGATAAAGCTCTTCATGATTTAGATAAAGTGTGTTATGATTCAGAAAAGCTCTTCATGATTCAGATAAAGCTCTTCATGATTCAGATAAAGCTCTTCATGATTCAGATAAAGCTCTTTGTGATTCAGATAAAGCTCTTCATGATTTAGATAAAGCTCTTTGTGATTCAGATAAAGCTCTTCATGATTTAGATAAAACGTGTCATGATTCAGATAAATATCTTCATGATTTAGATAAAGCTTCTCATGGTTCAGATAAAGCTCTTCATGATTCAGATACAGTTCTTCGTGATTCAGATAAAGCTCTTTGTGATTTAGATAAAGCTCTTCATGATTCAGATACAGCTCGTCATGATTTAGATAAATCTCTTCTTGATTTAGATAAAACTCTTCATGATTTAGAAAAAGCTCTTCATTATTCAGATAAATCACATTATGATTCGGATAAAGCTCTTCATGATTTAGATAAAGCTCTTCATGATTCAGATAAATCTCTTAATTATGCAGATAAAGCTCTTCATGATTCAGATAAAGCTCTTCAGGATTAAGATAAAGCTCTTCATGATTTAGATAAAGCTCTTCATGATTCAGATAAAGCTCTTCATGATTTAGATAAAGCTCTTAATGAAGAAGATACAAAAAGTCATTATCTGCTAGTTATAATGGCCAAAATATGTTACATGTGAGTAAGTTCAAAATATGTTACATGTGATAAAGCACATCGTAATTTAGATAAAGCTTTTCATTATTTAGATAAAGCTCTTCATGATTCAGATAAAGCTCTTCATGATTCAGATAAAGTTCTTCATGATTCAGATAAAGCTCTTTGTGATTTAGATAAAGGTCTTCATGATTTAGATAAAGTTCTTCATGATTCAGATAAAGCTCTTCATGATACAGATAGAGTTCTTCATGATTCAGATAAAGCTCTTTGTGATTTAGATAAAGCTCTTCATGATTCAGATAAATCTCTTTTGCCTAGATTTAGAGTTTTGTCGGTAAAGACCCGCGTAGCTAACACAGCTTTTTTTCCTACCGCTGCTTCCAAACAACGTTGGTATTTAGAGTTGTCTGAAGGGCTGCGTTAGGCTCCAAAAAGGGAGCGTTGAGCCGAATTAACCGCCACTTCAACCCTCAATACCAGCATTGCTTATGGTAGCGGTAAGCTGGCAAAACGTGCTCGTGCACGATTCCCCCATAGGAAACAATGGGGCTGTTTGGGCTTAAAAAAAAACTAACACCTGCAAAAAAGCAGCATTCAGCTCCTAACGCAGCCTCATTGTTTCCTATGGGGAAACACTTTCTAATTCTGCACCTAACACCCTAACATGAACCCCGAGTCTAAACACCCCTAACCTTACACTTATTAACCCCTAATCTGCCGCCCCCTCTATCGCTGACACCAGCATTATACTATTAACCCCTAATCTGCCGCTCCGGACACTGCTGCCACCTACATTATCCCTATGAACCCCTAATCTGCTGCCCCTAACATCGCCGACACCTATATAATATTTATTAACCCCTAATCTGCCCCCCCCCCAACGTTGCCTCCAACTAACTTCAAGTATTAACCCCTAATCTGCCGACCAGACCTCGCCGCTACTATAATAAATGTATTAACCCCTAAAGCTAAGTCTAACCCTAACCCTAACACCCCCCTAAATTAAATATAATTTTAATCTAACGAAATAAATTAACTCTTATTAACTAAAGTATTCCTATTTAAAACGAAATACTTACCTGTAAAATAAACCCTAATATAGCTACAATATAATGAAGAATTATATTGTAGCTATTTTAGGATTTATATTTATTTTAACTAGGTACAATAGCTATTAAATAGTTATTAACTATTTAATAGCTGCCTAGTTAAAATAATTACAAAATTACCTGTAAAATAAATCCTAACCTAAGTTACAATTAAACCTAACACTACACTATCATTAAATTAATTAAATAAATTATAATAAATTATAGTGGCGGCGAGGTCCGGCCAGCAGATTAGGGGTTAATAAATGTAGGTAAGGTAGCGGCGACGTTGGGGGGCAGATTATGGGTTAATAAATATAATATAGGGGTCGGCGTTGTTAGGGGCAGCAGATTAGGGGTTCATAAGTATAATGTAGGTTGCGGCGGTGTCCGGAGCGGCAGATTAGGGGTAAATAATATAATGCAGGTGTCAGCAATAGCGGGGGCGTGTTTGGTGCAGACTTAGAAAGTGTTTTCCCATAGGAAACAATGGGGCTTCGTTAGGAGCTGAACGCTGCTTTTTTGCAGGTGTTAGGGTTTTTTTTAGCCCAAACTGCCCCATTGTTTCCTATGGGGATATCGTGCACGAGCACGTTTTAACTGCTTACCGCTACCGTAAGCAACGCTGGTATTGAGGGTTGAAGTGGAGCTAAATTAGGCTCAACGCACCCTTTTTTGAGCCTAACGCAGCCCCTCAGACAACTCTAAATACCAGCGTTGTTGGAAGGGTGCGTTGGCAAAAAAAGCAGCATTAGCTATGGGGCTTTTTACCAACAAAACTCTAAATCTAGTGGTAAACTTATTAACCCCTAAACCTCTGGCCTCCGACATCACGAACACTAAATAAATATATTAACCCCTAAACGTAACCCTAACCCTAACGTAACCCTAAGCCTAAGTCTAACCTTAACCCTAACACCCCCCTAACTTAAATATAATTAAAATAAAGCTAAATAAAACTATTATTATTATTATTATTATTATTACAATTATTACCTAAATAATACATATTTAAAACTAAATACATACTTACCTGTAAAATAAAACCTAAGCTAGCTTCAATATAACTAATTGTTATATTGTTGCTAGCTTAGGTTTTATTTTTATTTCACAGGTAAGTTTGTATTTATTTTAACTAGGTAGACTAGTTATTAAATAGTTATTAACTATTTACTAGCTACCTAGTTAAAATAAATACAAAGTTACCTGTAAAATAAAACCTAACCTGCCTTACACTAAAAACTAACATTACAATCAAATCAAATAAATTAAATTATTAAAATACAATTTTCGAAATTACAAAATAAAAAATAAAAAAAAGAATTACTCCTAATCTAATAGCCCTATCAAAATAAAAAAGCCCCCAAAAATAAAAAAAACCCTAGCCTACACTAAACTGCCAATAGCAATAAAAGGGCCTTTTGCAGGGCATTGCCCCAAAGATAACAGGTCTTGTACCTGTAAGAAAATACAAACAACCCCCCAACAGTAAAACCCACCACCCACTCAACCAAACCCCCCAATTAAAAATCTATCTAATTAAACCTAATCTAACCATTGCCCTGAAAAGGGCATTTGGATGGGCATTGCCCTTAAAATGGCATTTAGCTCTTTTGCCTTGCCCTTAAAAGGGCATTCAGCTCTTTTACGAATTGCCCAAACCCTAACCTAAAAAATAAACCCACCCAAAAAAACCTTAAAAAAACCTAGCACTAACCCCTGACAATCCACTTACAGTTTTTCGAAGTCCGGACATCCATCCTCATCCAGCTGGTGAAGTACTCCTCATCCAATCGGCAAGAAGTCTTCATCCTGGCGGCCTCTTCGATCTTCATCCAGCCGGCGAAGACCTCATCCAAGCGGTAAGTAGTCTTCATCCAGACGGCATCTTCTATCTTTATCCATCCAGCGAGGAGCGGGTCCATCTTCAAGACATCCGGTACGGAGCATCCTCTTCTTACGGTCTCTGACGTAAACTGAAGGTTCCCTTTAAGTGAAGTCATCAAAGATGGCGTCCCTTACATTCATATTGGCTAAAAGATTTCTATCAGCCAATAGGAATTAAAGGGGAAAAATCCTATTGGCTGATCCAATCAGTCAATAGGATTGAGCTTTCATCCTATTGGCTGTTGCAATCAGCCAATAGGATTGAGCTCACATTCTATTGGCTAATGAAAAAAATGCCCCCAAAATAAAGTGGACAGTTAATTTAAAAAAAGAAAAATAGTAGCATTTTTTTAATAAGAATCTGCACAAGCAGTTATAAGGGGTTAAAGTGAGGGGATGTGGGGTGTTACAAAATAAATGGAACTGAAAGAGTGCCTTTACATTGCGTTCTATGG